>NC_091968.1:6060606-6363636 GCF_036711975.1 Onthophagus taurus | reverse complement strand
AAAATGGGGAACACAAAATGTCTGAAAAAGTCTTATTTCATCTTAATCCAAGTCACAATCGGAGAATTGATTACCAACCCAACCTATGCACACACAATAATGTTGAAAAAGTTGTACAAGCAATTCCTGTTCGTCTAAAAATTCTAATTTTTCAATCCTTTCTCTTTCATCGTTTGGTATCGATTTATAAATTTCGACCATATCCCACGATTTCGAGCCGGTCCAATTATTTTCTTCGAATCTTTGTCTCTGCGTTTCTAAGCTTTTACAGGATGAAATCCCCGCGAGAGTACAACCCCTAGCTCGCATATTTTCCAACATAACATGTCCAAAAGTATCATTCATGTTACACATTTCATAAACAACAAATAAAGCTGATGGAAATTTCGTTTGAATCCATGTTAAAAGTCGATTAACACAATCATTTTCGATATAAACCAATACACACTCAGAAATGAACAAAGTTGGATGTGAAAAATTAATTTCAGCTTGATGAAGTTTATTTTCAAGTTCTCCAATGTTTCTTAAATCAACGCCGATGCAATGATACGGACCTGCATGTAAATCGGTTGGGCTTAATTTAACTTCTTGATCTTTTTCATGTATCCTCTGAAGTAACTGTTTATTTCTTTTTATAAAATAACATTTCCTAGAGGTTACGCTTGGAAAATCAATTTCAACAAAACTACTTAATCGAACCTCTTGATCTTTTAACCTCCAATAAAGGGTATCAAATCCAGCCCCCAAATTTATAATTTGAGCTTTATCTCCAGCTCGTTCTAAAAATTTATGAATAAACCTTTCAACACCTTTAACACGGGCATAATAACCCCGATTAATTTCCGGAGCCCTTCTATGCGAAGTTTTAATAAATTGTGTCACATATCTATCTTCCCAATACCCCAATTGAACCGCTCCACGTTTACATTCACTAGCATCATCATTTGTGGCAATTACGGCCTCATCGTCCATTTGAAGTTCTATTTTGACAGGAGAAAGAAAAGAGAAAAGTGAGGTTAGGTAACTGTCAGGTTACCGACGAAAAGTATTTTAGAGGTATTAAAAGAGTTGTACTCACCCAACGAGGGTTGTCGTACGTTCAACATGAATACGAAGAGATTTTTATGTTTGTTTAAGTAGTTTTAAATCATTTTTGAGTGTATTTTGAGAGATTACGAGAACTCCCGTATCCCCGTTTGTGAGGTTAAAACGGCGCATGCGCTGGATTCTATTTTCTGTGTGTTGGTGTTGGCGCGAAATTTAATTTTGAATTTTATGTAGGTGGAAAATTTAATTTATACGAAGTAAATTTATTTAATAAAAGTAAAGATTATTTTTTTATCATATACAGTCAGTCCCAAAAGTCATCGTACACCAACGGTTTTTGCATAATATCCAAAATGAGGTCGTAAAAAAAGTATTTTTTTATTACCATACACATAATTATTTATTTTTAACAGATTTATAAACAGAAAACACTGCAATTTAACAAAATAACTTAATAGTTCTTCAAAATTCTTCCATTGGAATGTCACAAAAGTGATCGTACAGATCCAAAAGTTGTAATTAAAGACGCAGCCAAGCTGGTACTACACTGAGAAAAATGATATGGAAAATTGAACTAAATCAATTTAGTTGTTAGACAAATAGTCATTTATGCTAGAAAATTTATTCATTTACCTAACGTAATTTAGCTGACATATACAATTCTAATTAGTCAAATTTATGATAGTTAATTTATCTATTTACTGAGGTGATATAACTAATTTTTAGAAAAAGAAACTACATCGTGGAAACTAGTTGACAAGTCTAGTTGTTGAGTAGTTTAGTTACCTAAAGTATTTGGTATTTTTGTTTATTTTGTTCTAGTCTGAATTTCTATATACATTTAACAATGAAATATTTTACCTAAATGGACAAATGTACTATTATTAAATACTTTATTTAAATGTATTTTAGTCGTTTTGTCTACCTGTTTTCACCGTTACATCGATCGTTTATAGAAAATATTTCTTAATACAAAAATTGCTTTTTCATCATCGAAAACGATCGATAAAGCATCTGTTTTTGAGGATTCGCAACCAACTTACAGTTACAAACTTTCTTCCTTATTACAGTTACAAACCTGTAAGACTGTACTCTTGTTTTGTTAGAGGGAAGTCCACTAATATTAATACGTTTTGTGGTACTCTCAGTCGTCACAAGTCGTCATTAACGTGTTCAGGTATTCGGAGTGTTTTTACGATTTGGTAAGAAATAGAAATGGATGTGCAAGTTCATGATACTGTAACTACTTTGTTACAGCAGTGGGAATTACACGTATTAATTTCAAGGCAAGTATTTAACTGTGTTTTCAATTGTATTGTTATATACAGTAGAGCGTCGATAATCCGGATTAATTGTGACCGTACCCTGTCCGTATTATCAAAATGACCGAATTTTCGAAAAGAACCAAAAATAATCCACTTTTGTGGTTAAATAATTGATAAATAGATAAGTAATTAATATTAACTTATTATAATTTCATTATATCATTATAAATTTCACAGAACGTGGGAAATCCCCGCGTTATATGGGAGAAAACACGTATTATACAGAGACATGAAATTGCATAGTATGAAAACGCGTTATAAGAGTACCGTGTTAAATGGGGAATCACTGTACTTTGTTTTTTGTATGTACAATCAGAAAAAGAGAAATAAATTTTTTTTTTCATCGGTATTGAATCTGGATTATCGATGGTAGACATGTTACTTGTAGTTGTATAAGTGTTTTAAAGGCAGCTCTGTGTATGGTATGTGTTATGTTACAGCATCATATCCGACGTCCTTGCAGAACTTACTACCAACGATATTGATCATTTAATTCCTGCAGAACAATTCGGTCTACGAATTAAATTTAGAAAAAAACTTTTTGTGTGGAAACAACTCAACGTAAGTTGACAGCTATAATCTATAAGTGCCATCATTATGCCACAATCTATAAGTTTATTTTCTTTAAATGCTTTTTATAGGGATTAACAACACCCCTGGCAAGTACAATTACTGCATCGAATTCATCATCATCAACAGTAAATAATTGGATAAATACTAATATAATAGATACAGATGAAAATGGTAATCCTGAAAATCAACCGATCTTTGTAAGTTGTTTTATATTCCAGTTTATTTCCTAAATCATAGATGTATTTATTTTAGAAGTTAGAAAATCTCTTATTAAAATCGGTTAGTTGTCAGTTAATTTTATCAAAATATAAAGTTAGTGGATTAAGTTCGAAAAATCGAAATATCCTTACCACGAAAATCGTGGAGGATTGGTTAGCCAGTGACACATCTGTAGATCGCCAATTGTGCCAAAATGTCGTAAAGGAAATAAAAAACCTATTCCCATTAGAATTGGAGGTACGTTTCCAAATTAAAACTACCAGTACATGATTTTTTATGTTTTTAATTTCATGTGCCTTTCAGGTAACGTATTTGGGTACCAAAAAACAACGGGGAAAACTAATAGAAAAATATTATTCCCTTCGAAAGAAGTATAAGCATTCGCTTTCTATCGGACAGAAAAGAAAAACGGGAAACGTTACTTATACCTCTAACGAAGCAGATACTGATGAAGAGACGTTTGACATAAATACATTTAGCGATTATGAATGGTTAAAAAACAACTACTCCCCAAACGATATAGTGTTTGAAAAGTGGATAAGCACGTTTAATGTTCGACAAAAAGACGTTCATGACAAATCAATAGATGTTTTTACAAAATAGTCTATTTTAAAAACAAAACATTGCTGTAGCACTGGTAAGTTGTTTCTTAGTTGTAGCAAAATGTATAAAATCATTAAAATAACTTAATTTTCAGATTGAATTAGATTTTGAAAACTTGCATCCAAAACGAAACACACTATTATTTTCCGTGGGCGATATTTGATACCTTTATAAAAAATATATACCATAGAGATATAAAAGATAAAAAATCTCGCACACTTTTCAATTTATTACTGTCATCTAACTTAAATGAAGGTTTGTTTTGTATTTTTTGGTTTGTTTTCTTATTTATATAGACATTTTAGATTCAAAAAATTACCTCTTAATTATAAATCTGAATGCCATACTTATTCCTGCTATAATTAAAACTGGACAAGACATTTACAGACCAACAATACTAGATGGCCAAGAAAGTTTCGCCTATTATTTAAAGGTATATTTAAAATTAATTTCTTATAATTATAATTTCTTTTATAGTTTGTGTTCTTGATAATATATGTATTCTTTATAGTTTAAGAAAATTAATTGTTGATATTTAGTGTAATTACTACAATATACTTGAAAATATATTTGTTATATATATGTATACTTGTTTTTTTTTATAGATATATCTTGATAAAGTATCTAGTGATACGGATATGAATAATAAACATTAATAGACATTTTAAACACAAAAAATGATCAAAAGATTTACAATATTTTGATAAACGAACTATCGCCAATATTAAATTCAACTATTTGCAGTAGTTAATATAATAACTACTGCAGTTAATATAATATTATTATATAATACATCAAAACAATATTGTAATAACGCCTACCAACAATGGGATATTTTGACTACAAATCGTCGATATTACAGTGAAAAATTTAGGTACGACGTCTATATTTAAGTAATAAAGCTATCTACTACCATTAATAATAAAATAATATTAATAGTAAAAACATCTATTAATATTATATAATGAAACTAATTTTATTAGGTATTTATAAGATACATTTTTCGATCATTTATCTATCTTAAATTATCGAAATAGAATTAGTTTATATAACTAGTAGTAGTAGTTAGCTAATTTTTGACTATACATTCTAGATAATATGACTAAATTTTAGGTAGTTTTCCCACATTATTTTTCTCAGTGTAGTACTTGGTTGGTCCTCCGTTCGCTTTAAGTACAGCTTTTAGTCTTTTCGGCATAGATTGAACAAGTTTTTCAGTGTATGATGCCGGAATTTTATCCCACTCTACTTGTAATGCAGCTTTTAGGGATTCCTTGCTACTAATGTTGTGCATTCTAATAGATTTTTCAAAGTAATCCCACACGTGCTCTATGGGGTTAATATCCAGTGATTGTGGAGGAAAATGTAGCTGCTTGGGCACATTATATAAAAGCCATTCGCGAACTTGGTCTTGTTGGAAAATCCAATTACTTCCAAGACACAATTGTATAGCATTTTGCTTTAAATTAGGCTTTAAAATATTTAAATATTGCCACTTATTCATTATATTTTCAATAAAGACTAAACTACCGACTCCTGAAGCAGCCATGGATCCCCATACCATAACGGATCCACCGCCATGTTTCACTGTTGGTAGGAGATTTTTTAAATCTAGGACTGTACCGGCCTTCCTCCAAATTTTACCCCTACCATCGCATCCAATTTTGATTCATCTGTAAAAATGACCCTTTTCCAAAAGTCCATATCTTTATTTTTATACATTTTTGCAAATTCGATTCGTTTCTTTTTGTTAACATCGCTAATGTAAGGTTTCTTTCGTGGTACTCGTCCGTTATACCCGGCACCACGCAAAACCCTTCGCACAGTTTCTGCACTTACGGTTTTATTAAATTTGTTTTGGACGTTTGCCGCTATTTTTGGGGCACTTATCCGAGGATTTGCGTTGACTTCTTGCCTAATGCTTCGTTCTTCTCGGGGAGTCAACAATTTTGGACGGCCAGTGCGCGGAGCATTTTCAATATTTCCGGTATCCACAAACCTTTTAATTATATACTGAATTGTAGAAGCACTTTTATTAAGTGTTTTAGCGATTTCACGTATAGATTGACCTTCATTATGTAATTTTATAACAATTTTTCTCACTTCTACACTTGTTTCCGTTCTCTGGGGAGCCATGACACTTTTTTGACAAACGGAGAGCAACGATTACTAGATGTAGGGCAGGTTAGACTAGCTGCACGGGAAATCCCACGTAATTGACAAAGAGACGGGGAAACCCCTGTCGGTTTTCAGATGTACGATTACTTTTGTGAGATTGCTATGGAACGATTTTGAAGAATTATTAAGTTATTTTGTTAAATTGCAGTGTTTTCTGTTTATAAATCTGTTAAAAATAAATAATTACATGTATGGTAATAAAAAAATTCTTTTATTTACGATCACGTTTTGGAAATCATGCAAAAACCATTTGTGTACGATGACTTTTGGGACTGACTGTAGGTATAATTAGGATGAGTTGAAAATTGAAGTGAGAAAATTTTTTTTAATAATAAGAAACAGGTTAAATTTTTTTTGGTTCTTGGAAAATTGTTATCGTACTTAAACGAATTTTTAGTTATCACATACATTTTTTGCAATTATTAAGATTAAATGAACTCGCTGTTTCAATTTTTAAAACTTCAACAATTTTCATTTTTGCTCAAATTAGAAACATTTTGATTTGATCACCTATCATTTTTATTTATATTTTTGGAACAATATCGTATTTTTTATTAAAATCTATACTCTTTTTAGTATAAGTTATGAAATTTTCGTGATTCCAGTTCCACATCTTAAGTAATTATGAATTTTTAAACCCCAGAAAGCATCGTTTTTGGTGACTTAAGATATTATTTGATTTCATCACCCTGAACATTTCTATTTAAATTTTTAAAACAATATCATATTCGTTATCAAAAGCTTTTAGTACTTTTTAGTACAACTCCTAAAAATTTTGTGATTCCACTTCGCAGTTTAAAAAAGGTATAGGTTTCTATAATCTAAAAAATCTTAATTTTTGCATATTTTACAATCTTTTTGATTTGATCATCTAGAACATTTTTATTTATATTTTTGAAACAATATCGTATCTTTTATTGAAATGTACATTCTTTTTAGTAGAACTTATGAAATGTTTGTGATTCTAGTTCCACATCTTAAATAGTTATGAATTTTTAAACTTCAGAAAGTATCCTTTTTGGTGATTTAAGACATTTGATTAGATCACATAAAGCAGTAATACAGTAATAATATACAGTAATACATTAAGCTAGAAAAACTAAATTTGGTATACGTTATGAGTGTATCGAAGGTATTAATTGGTAGCAAATTGAGACAAATTGATTCATTTCAAAGGGTTAATTAAGGGTGATGGTCCCCTAAATTTTGACAGATTTTTTTAACCTTTTGGTGGATTTACTACATTATTACCTCATTTCATGTGGCATTTAATTCTAAAACTTTTTTTACTCTTATTATTTTTTAAAAAACATTGTCGTTTTCATAAAAAACTCAAATAACTAAAGACACGTATTTCGTTAATGCTACTTATAATGATTGAAAATTCAGTAGTCGGAGTAGTCGGCTGTGAAATTGTACGTCAAACTTGACAAATAGGTTATAAAACATTGTTGTCAAATAATTTTATATTGACGTACAATTTCATAGCCGACTACTGAATTTTAGCTTATTTTAAGTAACATTACGAAATAAGTGTCTTTAGTTATTTAAGTTTTTTATGAAAACGAGAAAGTTTTTTAAAAAATAATAAGAGTAAGAAAAGTTTTAGAATTAAATTCCACATGAAATGAAGTAGTAATGTATTACATCCGTCAAAAGGTTAAAAAGATCTGTCAAAATTTAGGGTACCGTCACCCTTCATCAACCCTTTGAAATGCCTCAATTGAGTTCAATTTGCTACCAATTAATACCCTTGGTACACTCATAACGTATACCAAGTTTGGTTTTTCTAGCTTAATTTATTACGAAGATATTGAACTTTTAAAAATTTAAGAGCCAATTTTGAAGGCCTATAACTCCTCAGGTGTACAACTTAGTATAGAGGTAAGTTACTTTCAATCATCTTAATTTATTGTCCTCTACATGTCCCTGCTCTGTGTCGGTTCTTATGTGAATCACCCTGTATATTTTAATAACCTCAAAAGTGTTCATTTTTGCTTATTTTAAAAACTTTTTGATTTGATCATCTAGAACATTTTTATTTATATTTTTGAAACAATATCGTATTTTTTATTGAAATCTACACTCTTTTCAGTATAAGTTATGAAATTTTGGTGATTCCAGTTCCATATCCTAAATAGTTATGAATTATTAATTCGAAAATTTATTTCTCAAAAACTAAAAGTGATTTTTCAAAACGGCTTTTTGCATTAAAAAGAGGATACTTTAATTAATAATTGGTGATATTTCCACAAGGATCCTTCAATAAATGAGTATTATAGCGAATTTTTAAAATTAAAGATGAAAATTGCAACATCGAAAATTTTATCAAAAGCTTCAAATATTGTTTTTTCAAAAACTAAAAGTTATTTTTCAAAACGTGTTGGTTCATTGGAAACAGGACACTTTAATTAATATTTTAGGAAATTTTCATACTTATATTTCAAGAAATGGATTTTCTACGAATTTTTAAAACATAATCGGCGAAAATTAAAATTTACGATCATTTAAAAAATTTATTACTCAAAAACTAAAATCGATTTTTCAAAACGGCTTTTTGCATTAAAAAGAGGATATTTTAATTAATAGTTGGTGATATTTTCACAAGGATCCTTCAAGAAATTAATTTTATAGCGATTTTTGAAAATTATCGATGAAAATTGCAACATCGGAAATTTTATCAAAACTTTAAATATTGTTTTCTCAAAAATTAAAAATTATTTTTCTGTACATATTTTTAGTACAACTCCTAAAAATTTTGTGATTCCACTTCGCTGTTTAAAGAAGTTATAGGTTTCTATAACCACAAAAATCTTAATTTTTGCATATTTTACAATCTTTTTGATTTGATCATCTAGAACATTTTTATTTATATTTTTGAAACAATATCGTATCTTTTATTGAAATGTACATTCTTTTTAGTAGAACTTATGAAATGTTTGTGATTCTTTCACATCTTAACTAGTTATGAATTTTTAAACTTCAGAAAGCATCCTTTTTGATGATTTAAGACATTTGATTAGATCACCTAGCAAATTTTTATTTATATTTTTGTAACAATATCGTATTTTTTATTGAAATCTACACTCTTTTTAGTATAGGTTATGAAATTTTGACGATTCCAATTCCACATCCTAAGTAGTTATGAATTATTAATTCGAAAATTTATTTCTCAAAAACTAAAAGTGATTTTTCAAAACGGCTTTTTGCATTAAAAAGAAGATACTTTAATTAATAATTGGTGATATTTCCACAAGGATCCTTCAAGAAATGAATTTTATAGCCAATTTTGAAAATTATCGATTAAAATTGCAACATTGAAAATGTTATCAAAACTTCAAATATTGTTTTCTCAAAAACTAAAAGTTATTTTTCAGAATGTGTTGGTTCATTGAAAAGAGGACACTCTTATTAACACTTTGGGAAAATTTCATACTCTTATTCCAAGAATTGAATTTTATACGAATTTTTAAAATAACTTAATCGGTGAAAATTGCAAAATTCGAAAAAATAGCCGTTCATTTCAAAAATTTATTTCTCAAGAACTGAAAGTGATTTTTCAAAACGGCTTATTGCATTAAAAAGAGGATACTTTAATTAATAATTGGTGATATTTCCACAAGGATCCTTCAAGAAATGAATTTTATAGCCAATTTTGAAAGTTACCCATGAAAATTTTCATTTTTGCTCAAATTAGAAACTTTTTGATTTAATCACCTAGAAAGAAACAATATCGTATCTTTTTCGAAATTTACACTCTTTTTAGTAGGGTAAACGCACCAGTGTTTGACCTGTTAAGGATTTTTTAATGTCAGTGTTTGACCAAGCCATATTATTTTTTTTGTAGATCCCTCTGCCTTTGTATATAATGATCAAAATATGATCAAATACACATCTGATTCATTTAAAGTTACTTACCCTACATATAAAATATAACATCATGAAGTAATATTTTTTAAAAATTAAAAAGGAAAACAGTATTTCGCATTTAGTGTTTGACCACTTTGATTACATTACTTGACCAATAATATCTAGTCTTTGACCTTAAAACCGTCAATGTTTGACCGATTCTTAATATAATATTCATTTTCATTTTTCATACTATTTTGTTCACAAAAAAATGTTAACATTTTTTGACTCTTTAAGAACATTTTTTAAAACAGGTGTTTTCCAACTCTGTTTTTGTAACAGGAAAACCCCTATTTGTTGAATGAAACAACCATTCAACCAGCAGTTTTTCATCATCAGAATTTAAAAATGCTGGTGGGCCCATTTTGCTCTGCACTGGTGTTTTTCCTTTTTCTTTATAAATAAGATTTTACTTTGGAACGTTAAACATCTTGGCTGCTATTTCATAAGATAAACCCCTACTTCTTACATCGAGAGTCTTTTCATTATTTTTAAACTTAGGTTTTGTTATCATATTGGTACTGAAAAAATGTTAATCTGATTCATATATGCTAAATTTTCCATTTTTTGATAATTGACCACTATAAGAGTCAGCGTTTGAGCAACCTTTCATCCTTTTAATTCTACACTGACTCATTACTGCTTAAGTGCGGTAAACTACTTTTATTGTTATAAAAAAGGTTTAAAAAAATAGAAAAGAATCAAACATTTACACTTATATTTATATTTATAAAATTTAAAATCGGTTTAAAAACTCAGTTTTGAGTGTATGTGTCCTATAAATGACCAAAAGAGGAACCAGTAATTGACCGCATATTTAAACTGATTGTATCTCACTTTTAAAGTATAAAAGTTTTGGTCAAATACTAAACAACTTAAACGGGAAGATATAAGTTTTAAAAACAGGTATTACACATTTTTTCATTTTATTAATCAATTATAAATCCTTGTGAGATTATAAAACAACCAATTCGTCTAATATTTGACCGTTTGGTCATACACTAATTTTTAATTAAATTTAGAACTACCAGTCATTGACCGGCTATATTTCAACAAATAATTAAATAAAGCGGTATTTTTTTAATATAATCAATAGAAAACATTATTAGATCACTGGCAAACAAAAAAAAACATCATACATGCACAAACGGCTGAATAGTACTACCCTGTTTGGACGAATTTCTAAATATAAAAATTACGCTGTTTAGCACGATGCGAATAGGCTGGCAGTTAGCGCGAAATTAAACAACAAAAACTTAAGAACGGTATGGTCGTGGACTTTTTGTGTACTAGGGGGTGGAGAGGAGACTGGTGGCTATTTAGGGATATATTTACATTTTTTTAGATATTCCTTGGATCCTTATTTTTCACATCGTTTTACAAAAACGGTCAAACACTGACCAATGGTCAATTACTGGCGTTTTACCGTATAAGTTATAAAATTTTCGTGATTCCAGTTCCACATCCTAAGTAGTTATGAATTATTAAATCCTAGAGAACATCCTTTTTGGTGACTTCAGATATTATTTGGTTTTATCACCCAGAACATTTTCATTTTAATTTATAAAACAATATCGTATTCGTTATTAAAATCTACACTCTTTTTAGTACAACTCCTAAAAATATTGTGATTCCACCTTGTTATTTAAAAAAGTTATAGATTTTTATAACCTTAAAAACCTTCATTTTTGCTCAATTTAGAAGCTTTGTTAATTTGATCATCTAGAACATTTTTATTTATATTTTTGAAACAATATCGTATTTTTTATTGAAATCTACACTCTTTTTAGTATAAGTTATGAAATTTTGGTGATTCCAGTTCCACATCTTCAGTAGTTATGAATTATTAAATCCTAGAGAGCATTCTTTTTGGTGACTTAAGATATTATTTGATATGATCACCCAGAACATTTTCATTTCAATTTTTGAAACAATATCGTATTTTTTATTAAAATCTACAATCTTTTTAGTACAAATCCTAAAAATTTTGTGATCCCACCTCGTTATTTAAAGAAGATATATATTTTTATAACCTCAAAAGTATTCATTTTTGCTCATTTTAGAAACTTTTTGATTTGATCACCTAGAACATTTTTATTTATATTTTTGAAACAATATCGTATTTTTTATTGAAATCTACACTCTTTTTAGTATAAGTTATGAAATTTTGGTGATTCCAGTTCCACATCCTAAGTAGTTATCAATTTTTAAACCTCAGAAAGTATTCTTTTTGGCGACTTAAGATATTATTTGATTTGATCACCCAGAACATTTTCATTTCAATGCTTGAAACAATATCTTATTTTTTATTAAAATCTACACTCTTTTTAGTACAATTCCTAAAAATTTTGTGATTCTACAACGTTATTTAAAGAAGATATATATTTTTATAACCCCAAAAGTATTCATTTTTGCTCATTTTAGAAACTTTTCGATTTGATCACCTAGAACATTTTTATTTATATTTTTGAAGCAATATCGTATCTTTTATCGAAATCTACACACTTTTTAATATAAGTTATGAAATTTTGGTGATTCCAGTTCCACATCCTAAGTAGTTATCAATTTTTAAACCTCAGAAAGCATTCTTTTTGGCGGCTTAAGATATTATTTGATTTGATCACCCAGAACATTTTCGTTTCAATACTTGAAACAATATCTTATTTTTTATTAAAATCTACACTCTTTTTAGTACAATTCCTAAAAATTTTGTGATTCTACATCGTTATTTAAAGAAGATATATATTTTTATAACCTCAAAAGTATTCATTTTTGCTCATTTTAGAAACTTTTTGATTTGATCACCTAGAACATTTTTATTTATATTTTTGAAACAATATCGTATCTTTTATCGAAATCTACACACTTTTTAGTATAAGTTATGAAATTTTGGTGATTCCAGTTCCACATCCTAAATAGTTATCAATTTTTAAACCTCAGAAAGCATCCTTTTTGGTGACTTAAGATATTATTTGATTTGCTTACCCACAACATTTTTATTTAAATTTTTGAAACAATATTGTATTTATTATTAAAATCTACATTATTTTTAGTGCAATTCCTAAAGATTTTGTGATTACACCTCGTTATTTAAAGCAGTTATAGATTTTTATAACCTTAAAAATCTTCATTTTTACTTATTTTAGAAACTTTTTAATTTAACCACCTAGAACATTTTCATTTCAATTTTTGAAACAATATCGTATTTTTTATTAAAATTTACACTCTTTTTAGTACAATTCCTAAAAATTTTGTGATTCCACCTCGTTATTTAAAGAAATTATAGATTTTTATAACCTCAAAAGTCTAAAAATTTGTATATTTCTGTAACAGTATTGTCCTTCTGAAGATGGTTTAATATAAACCGGTAAAGGAAATAAATAAAAAGAATTCCCTTTTAAAGTTTAATAAAAAATTTTATTTATTCAGAACATATTTATTTAAATTTTTAAAACAATATCCTATTTTTTATTAACATCTATATTCTTCTTACTTGTTAGTACAATTCCTAAAAATGTTGTGATTCCACTTTGAATTTTTAAACCACAGAAAGCATCCTTTTTGGTAACTTAAGATATTATAATTATAATAATAATAAACCATTTATTGATATTCAATTACAAAATCAAATTAACATAATCAAAGAAATAAACTTAATTTTCAAGAAGTAAACGAACTCAAAAACATTCAAAAACAATAAAAAAAAAAAAAACTTAATAATAGGTAATAAAAAAAAAGTAAATGAATATCAAAAGGGACACCACAGAAAGCTGGTTTTATAGGTACCCCTTAAACATGAAGAAAGAAAATCATATTCAACCAATTTGCACTAACCAGTTTATACGATATTCTTTCATGACGGCGTATACCATAAATTTATCTGAGACAGGACTTCTGGACCCTCTCTGTTCTTTACACATCATTCATCATCAAACAAGGCCCATAAACAATATCACAATGATTAATGATGAAAGACCCAAAAAATTTGATTTGATTTGATCACCCAGAACATTTTCATTTCAATTTTTGAAACAATATCGTTTATTTGATTGAAATCTATAGTCTCTTTAGTACAACTCCTAAAAATGTTGTGAGTCCACTTCGCTGTTTCAAGAAGTTATAGATTTTTATAACCTCAAACATTTTAAGTCAATTTAAATAAAACAAAATTTTCCTCTTTCTTGCTATTTATTTTATTATGCTTCTAAATCGATTTCGAGGAAACAATCCTCATCTTCAGTAGAATCTTATATAAAAAATTTTTTTTTTTTAGGTATAGTAATTATAAAGGAGCAGGTATAGTAATTTTAGACAGGAAAGTTTACAATGAAAAAACAATAGATTTCTTGATTAAAAATAATTATATTGAACTAAAAAACAATCCTTTAGAAAAGATCATTAAAAATACTAGAAATATAATTAAAGAATGTAAAGATACTTTAATTCAATATACTCTTTTTCTTAATAATTCGGAAAAAAACTTTTACAGTTTCTATATTATGGAAATTAAACCTGAAATACCTAGACTCTATTCTCTGCCTAAGCTTCACAAAGAAAATATGCCAATAAGACCTATTACAGCATACGGTAATGCACCTACAAAAAAGTTAACAAGATTCACGTCAAAAATTTTCAAACACATAAATTTCGAACCTAAGTATACAGTTAAGAATTCCAGGGATTTTATTGAAAAAACTAAAAATCTTAATATTGACGACTCTTTATTTGTTTCCTTTGATGTTACAAACTTGTATTCGAATGTTCCTATTGAATTTACTCTTGAGGTTGTCTCGCAACTTTTTGAGAACCACTTTGCAGATCAAAATACGTCGAACAATTTAAATAAAATTCTTAAACACGTAGTTACTCAGAATTATTGTTCTTTTGAAGATAAATATTATCACATACCTGATGGTTTACCGATGGGCATGCCCTTATCAGGATTAATCTCAGATATATATCTAGATTTTATTGAGAAAAATATGATTCTTAATTATAACAATATATTTGAAGAAAACATTAAATTTTGGTGTAGATATGTAGATGACGTGTTTTGCATTTGGAAGGGAGACATTTCTCAGTTGAAACAATTTTTAAAATATCTAAACAGCATACATGAAAAATTAAAATTTACCATGGAAATAGAAAAAGATAATTCATTGGATTTTTTGGACCTTACTTTAACTAAGACAATAGAAAACAAAATTAAATACAGTATTTTCAGGAAACCTACAAACTCTTTAACTACCATCCCCTTCAATTCATACCACCCACACAATCAGAAATTTGCAAATTTTAGATTCTTAATTAACAGAATACTAGATTATCCACTTGACAAAGAAACTTTAAAAAACGAAAAAGATTTCATATATAAATTAGCTAACAATAATGGTTTTCCAAGAAGTTCTATAGACAGACTTTTTTATAGAATTATAAAACAAAAAGATCCGTTAAATACTAAAATAAATAACTCAAATTTGACATATAAACCTATAATCTACAATCGATATACTTCAACTATGCAACACCTATTCTCCAGATATGATATCTCTCTGGCATATTCTAATAATAACACAATTTTAAAATTATTATCAAATTATAACAATAAAAAAGAAATAGATATAAGAAAAGAATGTGGCGTATATTCGATAAAATGTAATAATTGCAATAGTATTTACATACGACAGACAGGAAGGAGATTAGAAACACGTATCAGAGAACATGAAATTAAAAATAATTCTAATGTTTATAAACATAAAATGGAAACGGGACATAAAATTAAATACAAAGAAACTAAATTAATACACAAATGTAATAAAGGTCAAAGATTGGATTTGCTTGAAATTTTGGAAATTTTAAAGTATAAACACAATCAAAATTATAATTTATTAAACGATCAAATACAAATTAATACTGCACCTATTTTCACTTTATTAAAAGATTTTAAATTTAAATATAAACAGTGTTATTTTTTTGAATACCAGTTTCCTTCTTGCTTGTTCCTTTTGACCTTCAGTCATTTTTCGTATCTTTTGTCAAATGTAAACGCGTGTTTTGTTTTATATTATTTTGGATTTTGTTTTAAGTGTATTTTAACTTTTGGTTTTGAATTTGATATTCTATTATATTTGTTCAATTATTAAAGTAAGAAATTTTCAAGTTTGGATAAAAAAGATGAAGCTAACTTTGGAGGATGTGTTAAATTTTATGATTAATATATTTTTTCAACTAAACTGACAGTAAGTAAATTTATAGAAATTTTGGATTTATTTCATATTGTTTAAAAAAAAAAAAAGATTCTACTGAAGATGAGGATTGTTTCCTCAAAATCGATTTAGAAGCATAATAAAATAAATAGTAAGAAAGAGGAAAATTTTGTTTTATTTAAATTGACTTAAACAAAGCTTGCTAATGGATAATTTAATCAAACATTTTAATTTTCGCACATTTTAGAAACTCTTTGATTTGATCACCTAGAACATTTTTATTTATATTTTTGAAACAAAATCGTGTTTTTTATTGAAATCTACACTCTTTTTAGTATAAGTTATGAAATTTTCGTGATTCTAGTTCCACATACTAAGTAGTTATGAATTATTAAACCCCTTTGCAAGTAAGCAACCTCTTTGGTCAGTTCAGATATTATTTGATTTGGTCACCCAGAACATTTTTATTTCAATTTTTGAAACAATATCGTATATTTTATTGAAATCTACAGTCTCTTTAGTACAATTCCTAAAAATTTTGTGATTCCACTTCGCTTTATAAAGAAGTTATAGATTTTTATAACCACAGAAATCTTAATTTTTGCTCATTTTGGAAACTTTTTGATTTGATCACCTAGAAAATGTTTATTTATATTTTTGAAACAATATCGTATTTTTTCTTGAAATTTATACTCTATTTAGTAAAAGTTATGAAATTTTGGTGATTCCAGTTCCATATCCTAAATAGTTATGAATTTTTAAAGCCTAAAAAGTTTTTAAAGTAAATCTACACTCGTTTAAGTATACATATTTCTGATTCCAACACTTATTTTAAAGTAGTTATGAATCTTTATAAGCTCAAAACCCATCATTATCGGTGATATTCAAAAAATTAGGTTTAAATTACTAATTACTGCTTTAATAGTTAATTACGAAATGTAACCCTTTCCTTTATAAGTTGAATTGATCATGAATCGAGGCGTAAAAAACAATTAGCCGAAAATTAATTAAAACAAAACCAATTTAGCAAACCTGTTGAAAAGGCTAATTTCTACTAATAAAACCACAAATAATCTAACAAAATTTATTGTTTAATTAAAACTGATTATATGCTCTTTATATGCAATTTCTTTCCCCTTAATGAATCGTCACTATTAAATTCTTAACTTGAATACTTTATTATCCCACGCAAAGTGTATCGTCACAGGATTACATGCCAATTTCAATCAATTCCCGTCAGATTTAATAGCTTCAAGGGCGGGTGTCGTAATCCTCTTATCCTCAACTTATTATGGTCTTACCGAGACGTTTTACTTCCTCGACAAGAAACTATTAAGGAAAAAGAAGAGGGACACAAATTGCTTTATGTTAGATGAAAACTTAGCCGACCTTTCACGTATCTTTTTTTTATTTCGATACCATCACGTCAAGAAATACAAGCACACAAAGAAAAAAGATAGTAAATTTTCCCAATTAACTAAAAAGCCTCTTTATTTATTTATTTATTTCTTTATTTATTTCTTTATTTATCTTAACACGGCAATTAAGACTGTTTTTTCTTCCCGCGGTAATAAAAGGGAGCTATTTCACGGTCTTTATTAAGATTGAAACGGTGTCCGAGCGGATTGAGCTGTTAAATAGAGATTGAAAACGAGGTCCTTGCAAAAAGAATAAAAACGAACGTTAAAATTCGCGTGATTGAAAACTTGCGGATTTTAACGGTTTTCGATCGGGACTAATCGACTAAGTAAACGGTCGGCGATTTTAGAAAATTGTCCCTCGCCGAAAGAAATTACTGTATAATAGTTGATCGCGTCGTTTCGAAAGTCGAGGGATGTCACCGTCAATCGTTGTATTATTTATATGCCGGTGGTTGATCAATACCGTAAGAAGGACGGTTTTGTGTGCTTGAGAATTTTACCAGGTGTACATAAACGTATATATTATTTTGTTGAGACGGAAAATTTTAAGTTTTTATGAGGTTAATGTTAGTCAAAACAATAATATGTAATAACACAAAAGCTTTATTTCTTCGTAGTCATTTTCTATCCATCAATTGAATTCAAAAACTTTCCCTTTTTTTTCTTCCATAAAAGCTAAACCTATTGATGGTAAAAGCTTTCCTCCACACACTATTTCCCGTCAAAAACCGCTGACAAAACGCTACACGTTAGCTCTCATACCAAACTTTCCGGGGTGGTATCAATCACCGAAAATCTTACAATAGGTGAGCAACCCCTCCAACCGTTCAGTAATTTACCGTTTTGTATCGGCAGTCATTTATCAATCCGTCCCGGAGCCATCATCCCACCGCAGGTGTTATTAGCGGTGAAAATGTCGACCACGATGGGGGGGAACAGTTCCCCCCATTAATTTCACGAGGCGCGCATCGTGATAAAGCAATGGAAAAAAATGTTAATTGGTTTTCCCCGAAAACGCACGGTCAATTTCCGAGTTTTCCCAAAAGTTTGCGATTTTCGATCGAGTTTTCCACGTTGGATATCCGGGCTTTTTATGTATTCGGAGCGCGTTTGAAAAAGGAGGGAAATTCGTGAATTTTCTAAACTCGTCCTCTTCTAGCCACATCACACGTTTCGTCTACTTTAACGATTGAGATGAAATGTTTTACACTAAGTTGTAATGTAGAAAGGTTGGAATTTAGAACGAATTTTTTCTAAAAGTTGTCCTCAAAGCTGAAAGGTCCCTATGTGGTCATATATTATTTAAAATTGCGGTCAGTGTTGGGGGGGGATTATTTTTTATGGTGTTGAGTGTTGTTATTGACGCTGGGAACTAATAAAAATTCATTTTTATTAATAATTCCTGATGTATTTTTGTCGTAAAAGGGATTTTATTTTTCCGCAAAGGATTCTTTTATTATGTTGCATATTTTTATTTATAACGGGGACCAGATATTAAATTATTTTACTTTTATTATTTATATAAAACCCGGATATTTCATACTATTTTTTCTAAAATTAAGCTATACGAGCTTGAAAAAAAGTTGGAATCGAGTTTGAGGAATTATACTTGAAAGTATGCTGATTCCAACAAAAAATACGAAATTATTGCGAAAGTTGAGATGAAACTGTTCTGGGTTTACACCTAAAAGTATTTAATATCTTCGAATGTAAAGGTTAAAAATCTTGGTTTGTGGGGTTTTAAAAATGTATAACTTCTTTAAACAGCGAGTTGGAATCGCATAATTAATACGGGTTGTACTAAAAAGGGTGTAGATTTTAATAAAAAATACGATATTGTTTTAAAAATTTAAATAAAAATGTTCTGGGTGATCAAATCAAATAATATATTAAGTCACCAAAAAGTATGGTTTTTGGAACATTCATAACTCGGAATCACGAAAATTTCATAACTTATACTAAAAAGAGTGTAGATTTTAATAAAAAGTACGATATTGTTTCAAAAATATAAATAAAAATGTTCTAATTGATCAAATCAAAAAGTTTCTAAAATTAGTAAAAATTAATATTTTTCAGGTTATAAAAATCTATAACTTCTTTAAACAACGAAGTGGAATCACAAAATTTTTAGGAGTTGTACTAAAGAGACTGGAGATTTGAATAAAATATACGATATTGTTTCAAAAATTAAAATGAAAATGTTCTGGGTGATTAAATCAAATAATATCTTAGTCACCAAAAAGGATGCTTTCTGCGGTTTAAAAATTCATAACTACTTAGGATGTGGAAGTGGAATTACGAAAATATCATAACTTATACTAAAAAGAGTGTATATTTTAATAAAAAGTATGATATTGTTTCAAAAATATAAATAAAAATGTTCTAGATAATCAAGTCAAAAAATTTCTAAAATGAGCAAAAATGAAGATGTTTGAGGTTATAAAAGTCTACAACTTCTTTAAATAATGAGGTGGAATCACAACTTTTTTAGGAATTATACTAAAAAGAGTGTAGATTTTAATAACAAATACTATATTGTTTCAAAAATATAAATAAAAATGTTTTAGGTGATCAAATCAAAAAGTTTCTAAAATGAGTAAAATGAATATATTTGACTGTTGATATCCATGTTGCAAGTTTCATTTAAATATTAAAATAATAAACAAATAAATATAACTTCATATCTTGCAAAATTCAATTTATTTTCTTATTATTTTATTTTCTTACACAAACGATGTACAAAATAACACAGTGTTATTTTTGTTAACTTATGTGGTTTTGTCTTTTTACAGTATAATTATTTATGTATTATATTTTAAAGTGTAATTTCACATTTTTTAAAATGTTATTTATATGTCTGCTCTTTGTGATATTGATTTTATTTTATTGACCATTCGGCTGAAGATGACTTAGTAAAACTAGTCGAAACCGGTTCCGTTAAAATAAATTGAATTTTGCAAGATAAGAAGTTATATTTATTTGTTTATTATTTGAATATATTTGAGGTTATAAATATCTATAACTTCTTTAAACAACCAAGTGGAATCACAAAATTTTTAGGAGTTGTACTAAAAACTACAGTCTTTTTAGTTTATTTTCAATTTATTTCAATAAAATATACGACATTGTTTCAAAAATTGAAATGAAAATGTTCTGGGTGATCAAATCAAATAATATCTTAGTCATCAAAAAGGATGCTTTTTGGAGTTTAAAAATGCATGACTACTTAGGTTGTAGAACTAGAATCACGAAAATTTCATAACTTATACTAAAAAGAGTGTAGATTTTAACAAAAACTACGATATTGTTTCAAAAATATAAATAAAAATGTTCTAGATGATCAAGTCAAAAAGTTTCTAAAATGAGCAAAAATGAAGATGTTTGAAGTTATAAAAGTCTACAACTTCTTTAAATAATGAGGTGGAAGCACAAAATTTTTGAGAGTTGTACTAAAGGGACTGTCGATTTCAATAAAATATACGATATTGTTTCAAAAGTTGAAATGAAAATGTTCAGGGTGATCAAATCAAATAATATCTTAATTTACCAAAAAGGATGGTTTCTGGAATTTAAAAATTTATAACTATTTAGGATGTGGAACTGAAATCACCAAAATTTCATAACTTATACTAAAAAAAGTGTAGATTTCAATAAAAAGTACGATATTGTTCCAAAAATATAAATAAAAATGTTTTAGGTGATCAAATCAAAAAATATTTAAAATGTGCAAAAATGAAGGTGTTTCAGCAGTGTTGTACTGCAGAGAATTTAGATTTCAATAAAATATGCGATATTGTTTCAAAAATTGAAATGAAAATGTTCTGGGTGATCAAATCAAATAATATCTGAAGTCATCAAAAAGGATGGTTTCTGGGGTTTAAAAATTCATAACAACTTAGAATGTGGAACTAGAATCATGAAAATTTCAACTTATACTGAAAAGAGTGTAGATTTCAATAAAAAATACGATATAGTTTCAAAAATATAAATAAAGATGTTCTAGCTGATCAAATCAAAAAGTTTCTAAATTGAGCAAAAATGAAAGTTTTTGAGGTTATAAAAATTTATAACTTCTTTAAATAACAAGGTGGAATCACAAAATTTTTAAGAATTGTACTAAAATGTGTGTAGATTTTAATAACGAATACGATATTGTTTCAAAAATTGAAATAAAAATGTTCTGGGTGATCAAATCAAAAAGTTTCTAAAAGGAGCAAAAATTAAGGTGTTTGAGGTTATAAAAATCTATAACTTCTTTAAACAACGAAGTGGAATCACAAAATTTTTAGCAGTTGTACTATAGAGACTTTAGATTTCAATAAAATATTCGATATTGTGTCAAAAATTGAAATGAAAATGTTGTAGATGATCAAATCAAAAAGTTTCTAAAATGAGCAAAAATGAAGATTGTTGAGGTTATAGAAATTTATAACTTCTTTAAACAACGAAGTGGAATCACAACATTTTTGAAAGTTGTACTAAAAAGAGTGTAGATTTCAATAAACAATACAGTATTGTTTCAAAAATTGAAATAAAAATATTCTGGGTGATCAAATCAAATAAAATTTTAAGTTACCAAAAAAGATGCTTTCTGAGGTATTCATAACTACTTACGATGTGGAACTGGAAACACGAAAATTTCATAACTTCTACTAAAAAGTGTGTAGATTTCAATAAAAAATAGGATATTGTTTCAAAAATATAAATAAAAATGTTTTAGGTGATCAAATCAAAAAATATTTAAAATGTGCAAAAATGAAGGTGTTTGAGGTTATAAAAATCTATAACTTCTTTAAACAGCGAAGTGGAATCACAAAATTTTTAGGAGTTGTACTGCAGAGACTTTAGATTTCAATAAAATATGCGATATTGTTTCAAAAATTGAAATGAAAATGTTCTGGGTGATCAAATCAAATAATATCTTAAGTCACCAAAAAGGATGGTTTTTGGGGTTTAAAAATTCATAACTACTTAGGATGTGGAACTGGAATCATGAAAATTTCATAACTTATACTGAAAAGAGTGTAGATTTCAATAAAAATACGATATTGTTTCAAAAATATAAATAAAGATGTTCTAGGTGATCAAATCAAAGTTTCTAAATTGAGCAAAAATTAAGGTTTTTGAGGTTATAAAAATTTATAACTTCTTTAAATAACAAGGTGGAATCACAAAATTTTTAGAAATTGTACTAAAAAGAGTGTAAATTTTAATAACGAATACGATATTGTTTTAAAAATTGAAATAAAAATATTCTGGGTGATCAAATCAAAAAGATTCTAAAAGGAGCAAAAATGAAGGTGTTTGAGGTTATAAAAATCTATAACTTCTTTAAACAACGAGATGGAATCACAAAATTTCTAGGAGTTGTACTATAGAGACTTTAGATTTCAATAAAATATTCGATATTGTTTCAAAAATTGAAATGAAAATGTTGGAGATGATCAAATCAAAAAGTTTCTAAAATGAGCAAAAATGAAGATTGTTGAGGTTATAGAAATTTATAACTTCTTTAAACAACGAAGTGGAATCACAACATTTTTGAAAGTTGTACTAAAAAGAGTGTAGGTTTCAATAAAAAATACAGTATTGTTTCAAAAATTGAAATAAAAATATTCTGGGTGATCAAATCAAATAAAATTTTAAGTTACCAAAAAGGATGCTTTCTGAAGTATTCATAACTACTTACGATGTGGAACTGGAATCACGAAAATTTCATAACTTCTACTAAAAAGTATGTAGATTTCAATAAAAAATAGGATATTGTTTCAAAAATATAAATAAAAGTGTTTTAGGTGATCAAATCAAAAAATATTTAAAATGTGCAAAAATGAAGGTGTTTGAGGTTATAAAAATCTATAACTTCTTTAAACAGCGAAGTGGAATCACAAAATTTTTAGGATTTGTACTAAAAAGAGTGTAGATGTTAATAAAAAATACGATATTGTTTAAAAAATTGAAATGAAAATGTTCTGGGTGATCAAATCAAATAATATCTTAAGTCATCAAAAAGGATGGTTTTTGGGGTTTAAAAATTCATAACTACTTATGATGTGGAACTAGAATAATGAAAATTTCATAACTTATACTGAAAAGAGTGTAGTTTTCAATAAAAAATACGATATTGTTTCAAAAATATAAATAAAGATGTTTTAGCTGATCAAATCAAAAAGTTTCTAAATTTAGCAAAAATGAAGGTTTTTGAGGTTATAAAAATTTATAACTTCTTTAAATAACAAGGTGGAATCACAAAATTTTTAAGAATTGTACTAAATTGTGTGTAGATTTTAATAACAAATACGATATTGTTTCAAAAATTGAAATAAAAATGTTCTGAGTGATCAAATCAAAAAGTTTCTAAAAGGAGCAAAAATTAAGGTGTTTGAGGTTATAA
This sequence comes from Onthophagus taurus, assembly GCF_036711975.1. Taxonomy (NCBI): domain Eukaryota; kingdom Metazoa; phylum Arthropoda; class Insecta; order Coleoptera; family Scarabaeidae; genus Onthophagus; species Onthophagus taurus. The sequence continues at coordinate 6,339,761 of NC_091968.1, read as the reverse complement.
AAATCTATAACTTCTTTAAATAACGAAGTGGAATCACAAAATTTTTAGGAGTTGTACTATAGAGACTTTAGATTTCAATAAAATATTCGATATTGGTTCAAAGATTGAAATGAAAATGTAGATGATCAAATCAAAAAGTTTCTAAAATGAGCAAAAATGAAGATTGTTGAGGTTATAGAAATTTATAACTGCTTTAAACAACGAAGTGGAATCACAACATTTTTGAAAGTTGTACTAAAAAGAGTGTAGATTTCAATAAAAAATACAGTATTGTTTCAAAAATTGAAATAAAAATATTCTGGGTGATCAAATCAAATAAAATTTTAAGTTACCAAAAAGGATGTTTTCTGAGGTATTCATAACTACTTACGATGTGGAACTGGAGTCACGAAAATTTCATAACTTCTACTAAAAAGTGTGTAGATTTCAATAAAAAATAGGATATTGTTTCAAAAATATAAATAAAAATGTTTTAGGTGATCAAATCAAAAAATATTTAAAATGTGCAAAAATGAAGGTGTTTGAGGTTATAAAAATCTATAACTTCTTTATACAGCGAAGTGGAATCACAAAATTTTTAGGAGTTGTACTGCAGAGACTTTAGATTTCAATAAAATATGCGATATTGTTTCAAAAATGGAAATGAAAATGTTCTGGGTGATCAAATCAAATAATATCTTAAGTCATCAAAAAGGATGGTTTTTGGGGTTTAAAAATTCATAACTACTTAGGATGTGGAACTGGAATCATGAAAATTTCATAACTTATACTGAAAAGAGTGTAGATTTCAATAAAAAATACGATATTGTTTCAAAAATATAAATAAAGATGTTCTAGGTGATCAAATCAAAAAGTTTCTAAATTGAGCAAAAATGAAGGTTTTTGAGGTTATAAAAATTTATAACTTCTTTAAATAACAAGGTGGAATCACAAAATTTTTAAGAATTTTACTAAAATGTGTGTAGATTTTAATAACGAATACGATATTGTTTCAAAAATTGAAATAAAAATGTTCTGGGTGATCAAATCAAATAATATCTGAAGTCATCAAAAAGGATGGTTTCTGGGGTTTAAAAATGCATAACTACTTAGAATGTGGAACTAGAATCATGAAAATTTCATAACTTATACTGAAAAGAGTGTAGATTTCAATAAAAAATACGATATTGTTTCAAAAATATAACTAAAGATGTTCTAGGTGATTAAATCAAAAAGTTTTTAAATTGAGTAACAATGAAGGTTTTTGAGGTTATAAAAATTTATAACTTCTTTAAACAACGAGGCGGAATTACAACATTTTTAGGAGTTGTACTAAAAAGAGTGTAGATTTCAATAAAAAATGCAGTATTGTTTCGTCAAATAATATCTTAAGTCACCAAAAAGGTTGCTTTTTGAAGTTTAAAAATTCATAACTACTTAGGATGTGGAAGTGGAGTCATGAAAATTTCATAACTTATACTAAAAAGAGTGCAGATTTCAATAAAAAATACGATATTGTTTCAAAAATATAAATAAAAATGTTCTAGATGATTAAATCAAAACGTTTCTAAACTGTGCAAAAATTAAGATGTTTGAGGTTATAAAAATGTATAACTTCTTAAACAACGAGGTGGAATCACAACATTTTTTGGAGTTGTACTAAAAAGAGTGTAGATTTTAATAAAATGTAGGATATTGTTTTAAATAATATCTTAAGTCACTAAAAAGAATACTTTCTGGGGTTTAAAAATTCATAACTACTTAGGATGTGGGACTGAAATCACGAAAATGTCATAACTTTTACAAAAATTTTCCCACAAAATACGACCTAACCCGAAGCGATTTATTAAAAATAAACAGCGACATCGAGAATTTCCTAGTAAACGAAACTCAAACGCAAATGGGCATAGATCTAATTAACAGATTCCAACAACTCCTGACTCAATTCATATCTTTGCACACTCCAGTGATTAAATATTCTCCTTTTATGTATACCCTACCGAAACATATAGTAGATTTGTTGCACACAAAAAGAAAAACGTATCATACGTACTTAATATACAACAATAAATCCAAAAAGACAGAGTATAATAACCTAAACAAAAAAATTCACGAAGAAGTAAAAAAATACAGAATCAATGAGTGGTTAAAAGTCTGCAAAGAAATCGAAAACGATGCAACAACACTTTCAAGAAGCCTTTACCCCTAAAACTGATCCTACATTTGACGACGACAATCTAGCAAAAGTAGAAGAATGGTACACCAGATTCAGCGAATCCCAAAGACTCAATAAAGATACACTTACAGACATTGACGAAAACGAATATACAACAAATGAAAAAAGGGAAAAGCTCAGCTCCTGGAAAAGATCTAATTACTAAGCATATATTACGAAATCTATATCCCACCACGCACAAATTTATTCATTAAGCTTACAATTACTACTTAAAGTCAAGAAAATTCCCTGAAATATGGTTCCATTATAACAATCCTCAAATCAGGCGCTGACCATTCGCAACCCAGGAACTACAGACCAATAATCCTCCTTCCAGTGATAGACAAAATCTTCAAAAGTATCATTAATCAACGAATCCTCAAAGCTATACAAGAAATCATACCAACATACCAGATTGGATTTAAACCACAAAACTCTACAGCCCATCCGTTAATAACACTAGTGAATAACATACAAGTAAATCACAAAAAAAATAGAAAATCTATTGTACTGTTCTTAGATATAAATAAAGCCTTTGATACGGTATGGCATAAGGGTTTACCATACAAAATGGAAAAAACAGGCGTTAATGGTGCCTTAATTAAAATCATAGACGAGTACCTAAAAAATATACAACTTCAAGTAAAGGTAGGAAAGAAATTCTCTTTCCTATTTTCGCCAGAGCAATGTGTTCTGCAGGGATCTCCTCTGTCTCCAACTTTATACAATATATTTTGCTACGATATTTATACAGAACTCTCGACCAGCTTTGACCCAAAACGGTACATCCTACAGTATGCAGATGACACAACATTGGTCTCACACAACACCACTCTATACAAAGCAATCTTCAAATGTTGTATGATACAACGCTAAAATGGTTCAAAAATTGGAGACTAACACCAAATCCCTCCAAAAATCCCCTAAATTACTTACTCCTAAAATTAATACTGGCACAACCACGGTGAAACATTCCAACGTTATTAAATATCTTGGTATAGATTTAGACAACAACATAAAACTATTCAAACACTTCAAATCTAAAAGAATTGAAGCTGCCAAACGAGCAAAATATTTCAGAGCCCTGACATACAAGAACGTTGAAGGCATTTCAACAACAACTGCTACAAAGATTTATAACGCTATATGCAGACCGATTTTAGACTACGGTCAAATTCTCACAGCCAATACATCAAAGAAAACAAAAGAAAAAATAATAAAAGCAGAAAGAAAATGGCTGAGAATTATAACGAAGATACGCAATCCTAAACCTATATGTAACAACAAAAATACAACTAATTAACCTAAGACATACAGAAATCAGTAAACAAATTCATCAATAAACCACATAATAGACGATTGCTTGACAAAATGTGCCAGAGACGAACGGCGGTGGAAAATGACAGGAACAATTGGACCCTATACGAAATTCTGATATACAACACAGAAGAAGAAACATAAAATTATTTAAGTAAAACAAAATATATTACATAATACTGTAAGGTGGAAAGATCAGAGCTTTCAAAGCTCCTGATCGGTAGCCAATAAAGATTATTTCTCTCTCTCTCTCTGATGGGTTTTGAGCTTATAAAAATTCATAACTACTTTAAAGTAAGTGTTGGAAGCACGAAATTTTTAGTAAATATGTATATTTAAACGAGTGTAGATTTAAATTTCATAACTTATACTAAAAAGTGTGAAGATTTCAATAAAAAATACAATGGTGATCAAATCAAAAAGTTTCAAAAACGAGCAAAAATGAGGAGAAAAATCTATAACTTCTTGAAACAACGAGGTGGAATCACGAACATTTCATAACTTATACTAAAAAGAGTATAGATTTTAATAAAAAGCACGATATTGTTTCAAAAATATAAATAAAAATGTTCTAGGTGATCAAATCAAAAAGTTTCTAAAATGACCAAAAATAAGATTTTTGTGGAAATAAAAATCAATAAGTTCTTTATAAAGAGAAGTGGAATCACAAAATTTTCAGGAGTTTTACTAAAGAGACTGTATATTTCAATAAACTATACGATATTGTTTCAAAAATTGAAATGAAAATGTTCTGGGTGATCAAATCAAATAATATCGTAAGTCACCAAAAAGAATGGTTTTTGGGGTTTAAAAATTCATAACTACTTAGGATGTGGAACTGGAATCATAAAATATTCATAACTTATACTGAATAGAGTATAGATTTCAATAAAAAATATGATATTGTTTCAAAAATATAAATAAAGATGTTCTAGGTGATCAAATCAAAAAGTTTCTAAATTGAGCAAAAATTAAGGTTTTTGAGATTACAACAATCTATAACTTCTTTAAATAGCGTATTGGAATCACAAAATTTTTAGGAGTTTTACTAAAAAGAATGTAGATTTTAATAAAAAATACGATATTGTTTCAAAAATTGAAATAAAACTGTTCTGGGTGATTAAATCAAATAATATCTTAAGTTATCAAAAAGAATGCTCTCTAGGATTTAATAATTCATAACTACTTATGATGTGGAACTGGAATCACGAAAATTTTATAACTTATACTAAAAAGTGTGATGATTTCAATAAAAAATAAGATATTGTTTCAAAAATATAAATAAAAATGTTTTAGGTGATCAAATCAAAAAATTTCTAAAATGTGCAAAAATTAAGATGTTTGAGGTTATAAAGAAGTTATAGATTACTTCTTTAAAGAGCGAAGTGGAATCACAAAATTTTTAGGAGTTGTGCTAAAGAGACTTTAGATTTCAACAAAATATACGATATTGTTTCAAAAATTGAAATGAAAATGTTCTGGGTGATCAAATCAAACAATATCTTAAGTCACCAAAAAGCATGCTTTCTGGGGTTTAAAAATTCATAACTACTTAGGATGTGGAACTAAAATCACTAAAATTTCATAACTGATACTCAAAAGAGTGTAGATTTAAATAAAAAGTACGATATTGTTTCAAAACTATAAATAAAAATGTTCTAGAAGATCAAATCAAAAAGTTTTTAAAATGAGCAAAAATGAAGATTTTTGAAGTTACAAAGATCAATAACTTCTTTAAACAATGAGGTGGAATCACAAAATTTTTGGAAGTTGTACTAAAAAGAGTGTAGATTTCAATAAAATATACGATATTGTTTCAAAAATTGAAATGAAAAAGTTGTGGGTGATCAAATCAAATAATGTCTTAAGTCAGTCACCAAACAGGATGCCTTCTGGGGTTTAAAAATTCATAACTACTTAGAATGTGGAACTAGAATCACGAACATTTCATAACTTATACTAAAAAGAATATTGATTTTAATAAAACACACGATATTGTTTCAAAAATATAAATAAAAATGTTCTAGGTGATCAAATCAAGAAGTTTCTAAAATTACCAAAAATTAAGATGTTTGAGGTTATAAAAATCTATAACAGCTTTAAACAGCGAGATGGAATCACAAAATTGTAAGGAGTAATACTAAAAGGTGTGTAGATTTAAATAAAACATATGATTCGTTTCAAATTCATAAATATAAATGTTCTAGGAGAGCAATTCAAATAATATCGTAATATACCAAAAGCTTTGATTGATTTGTAACAAAAATGACTTTGAAAAGTTTTAAATCGACGTTAAAAGTTCGTAAAAGGTTCAAGAGAATTCAACTGAATTGAAAGATGTAATTTAACTTTAAGGAACCGATTTTTTTAAACGTTATTGAAATTCGTTATAACTAAAACTATTAAATATGAAAATTACACAAGTAATTTTTATGATAATAGAAAGATATTGATTTGTCATACAATAGAAAGATATTGATTCAACGTTTATTTACATTTTCATATTCCATATAAATTTAATGGAAATTCATAAATTACAGTTTTAAATATTTTATGTCGTATATGGAATTATTTCGACATTTAATGGATTAAATAATTAAAGTTTTTCTTGTGCATATATTCCAAATCATTTTCAGTTTACCTAGTTTCAAATCACAAAATAGGTAACGTTTCGGTTATCAGTGTTTCTCTCTCCCCTGGTTGACATAGTTGCCAACTTTCCATATCTCGACGACGAGTTGGGTTTAAATTAGGTCTTGGACTGTAACGTGAAGTCGTTGTGGTCGTTTCTGCTTTGGGGCGTCCCGTTTACTGCCAAAGGCACCGTCTCGTTACACACGAATATACACTTATGGAAAGACACACATCTAAGCGAAAGAGAGATATGACACATAAACGATCGATAAATTTGGTTTGATAATTAGCAGCACAGTTAGTTTTCGTTAGAGTCAGACGAATGAGCGATTTTGTCTTACTCGTCGTCTATTAAGGATTCAAAGGGAATCCGTAATGAGGGTTTTGGTATTCGGTACAAGGATGTCTCTGGAAAATGGACCAAGACGTTGGGTTAATGCCAATGAAAACGCTTTTTATTTTTTTGGCAAACAGAGAATAAGTTACTTTTTTTTTAATAGGATTAAAAAGGAAAGATCTTTTCAAATTTAATTCTTTTTTGCATCCTTTACATTTTCATGAACCACTTATTTTAGATTTATTTATTTTTATTTCCTTCAAAATCGTTCTTCTAAACTAATCTTTAATTCATGAGTTTAAAATATACATGTATTGGGGAGCTTCTGGAGAATAGTTACAAGAGGATTTTTCTTATTTTATTTTAATTTATCTTGAATGTTGAAGTAGTTCCGTGTTCATTATTGATAACCTAATGACTTAACCAAGAGAGAAACTAGAACACAAAGTTATATGACATTTCCGTTACCTTTGAGTGACCCCTAATTGATTATTAACTACGACTAACTTAATTGATTATGCTCGAAATTCTTGTTAAAGATGGACTTAGGAATTTTGAGGATCATGTTAATAAAGTAATCATTTCACAACTTATTGTTGACAGTTCATGTCGATCATTCAAGTGATATGGACGTGTGTATCTACACCCTGTATCTATAATACAGGGTGTTTCTAAATGAATATTGGGGTATTAACGCTTTGTGGTATTTATTACATGAAACTTATAATCATAATTAATATAATATATGCAATGAAAGAGCAACTCAATCAGCTCTGTTTGTAGGTATGCGCATGCGCTAGAAAGCGGTAGTAGCAAAAATGGCGACTAGAGAACAGAAAGCTTTTTGTGTTCTGCAGTTTGCACAGTCTAAATCTGTAGTTACTATGCAAAATGCGGTCCACAAAAAATTCAGATGTGATCCCCCAAATGATAATAACATTCGTAAATAGTGTATCGTCAGTTTAAATATATCGGCTGCCTTTGTAAAGTAAAGAATACGGGAGGACCGAGGGTTAGTAAAGAAAGTGTTGAGCGAGTGAGAGATTTTTTCTGTACTAGTTGTCTTGCCTCAAAAAAGATTATCAAGGGCTCTGCCGCAAGTACGATAAATTTTCTTAAGCACCTAGAAATAGTGCATGGAAACAAATCCTACGACGACTATCTCAAACACAAATAGAAATTAAAAGACAGCAAAAAGGTACTATCTCGAGAATTGGTCTAGCTGGTACAAAATCCAAGCAAGCAAAATTGAAACTCATGAATTCAAAAAGTGTGGACCCGCAGAAGGAGTTTGAAAAAAGAATAGTGTATTTCATTGTTAACACTATGTGGTGAATTACTTTTAAGAACATGTATGGATAGCTTAAATTGAAGATTTTCCGACATACTTAATTTGGCGTCAGAGTCTGCAATTATTTCTGAAATTGTTAATCTCAAATTTAAGTTGTGATGGTTTAATGTTTTAAAAACCCCAAAATATTCTCTGGGCGCTATGAAGAAGTTGGTAATCGAAGTTGGGGTCGAACTTGATTATTATCTGCAGTGTCCAACATCTAAAAGAGATACAGGTAAACGTCGTTTTGCGCCGGTTCGGTTTACGATGATTCACAATTACGCCGGTTGGTGCCGGCGTGGGATTCCCCGGTTCGCCTGACATCAGACACCTATTAAAAGAATATTCCTGTAACACAAGCAATCATATGCGAAAAAGCACTGTTGAGTGAAATTACCGACGAAACTTTCTGGGCAAGCACTGGGTGTTTCACGAGATTCAAATCTCGAACCAATATCCGTTCAAACCTCGAGCGGCAGCAGCTTACCTTCAAAAGGTTCAAGAAATTGTGGAACAAGGGAATTACTCTGCAGATCTCATCTTCAATTTTGATGAATCAAGCCTCTATTGGAAGAAGTTGGCATCGAGAACATTTATTTCGCGAGAAGAACGTAGTGCTCGTGGATTTAAAGCCGCCAAGGAGAGACTGACTGTTCTCTTGGAATCAAATATTTCTGGTTCTTTAAAACTTAAGCCAATGGTAGTGTACTATTCCCAGAATACACGGGCTTTTAGAGGTGACGAAGTGACAAACAATTGTTTAAACGGCGTTTGGCGTAAATTTCTTCCTGGATTTATACAAGGTGCAAGTGTAGAAGTGTAAATAACATTAACATAAACGAAGACATTATCAGGCTTACACGCGAATGTGGATTCGAAGACGTAACAAGTGAAGATCTGACCGCATTGTTAGACGTGCATGAATAACCAATCTCAAATCAAGAATTAGAAGAGTTGATGGAGGCATATGATCGCCCTCAATCAGAAAATCCCGAAGAAGAAGAGGAGGATGAGAAAGAAAATGATAGGAAAATCCTAAAAACGGACTATTTAACTCGTATCCTTTCCTCTATAGAAAGGTTGACAGGTGAGCTCTGTGACATAGATGGGGATTACAATCGAAGCGCAAATGTTAAAAGAAGTGTCATAGCTGCCCTTCGACCTTATGCTACGATTCTGCAAGAAAGGAAGCAACAATCAAAGCAAATGAAACTGGATGCTTTTTTCAAAAAAGTGTGAGACTTTAATTTAGTACCGACGAACTAGTGTGTTAGTATTTATATCAAAAAATTCATTATTTATATCAAGAGATTATTATTTATTTTGAATATATATGGCAGTGGTGTCCACTAATTTTTGATCAAGATCGACTTTTTATATAAATGTCTTGCCAAGATCGACCGAAGGGTTTAAAGTAACCTTCCTTTTTTTTGCTCTGAGGCCCAGATATAGATATTTCAGATTCATGATTTTCTTGGCGATCGACGTTATGGCCACCACTGATTTAGAGCTTATAAATAAAAAATGGTGATAATTGGGTTCAATCTTTTTACGGATCTAGTCTTTATGGTCCATTACTAAGGTTTTATGTATAAAAAATATTTCCCCATCGCTTTTATTTTATGAGTTATGATTGAGTTAATTTTCGAAAATCAACAATTTTAATGTTTAATCGGTTTACAGCTTTTAAATAAAAAATGGTAACAATTGGGTTCAATATTTTTATGGATCTAGTCTTTATGGTCCATTACTAAGGTTTTATATATAAAAAATATTTCCCCATCGCTTTTATGTTATGAGTTATGATTGAGTTAATTTTCGAAAATCAACAATTTTGATGTTTAATCGATTTAGAGCTTATAAATAAAAAATGGTAATAATTGGGTTCAATCTTTTTATGGATCTAGTCTTTATGGTCCATTACTAAGGTTATATGTATAAAAATATTTCCCCATCGCTTTTAGTTTATGAGTTATGATTGACTTAATTTTCGAAAATCCACAATTTTGATGTTTAATCGGTTTAGAGCTTATAAATAAAAAATGGTAATAATTGAGTTCAATCTTTTTATGGATCTAGTCTTTATGGTCCATTACTAAGGTTTTATGTATAAAAAATATTTCCCCATCGCTTTTAGTTTATGAGTTGTGATTGAGTTAATTTTCGAAAATCAACAATTTTGATGTTTAATCGATTTATAGCTTATAAATAAAAAATGGTAATAATTGGGTTCAATCTTTTTATGGATCTAGTCTTTATGGTCTATTACTAAGGTTTTATGTATAAAAAGTATTTCCCCATCGCTTTTAGTTTATGAGTTCTGATTGAGTAAATTTTCGAAAATCAACAATTTTGATTTTTAATCGATTTAGAGCTTATAAATAAAAAATTGTAATAATTAGGTTCAATATTTTTATGGATCTAGTCTTTATGGTCCATTACTAAGATTTTATGTATAAAAAATATTTCCCCATCGCTTTTAGTTTATGAGTTGTGATTGAGTTAATTTTCGAAAATCAACAATTTTGATGTTTAATCGATTTAGAGCTTATAAATAAAAAATGGTAATAATTGAGTTCAATCTTGTTAGGGATCTAGTCTTTATCGCCCATTACTAAGGTTTTATGTATAAAAGGTATTTCCCCATCGCCTTTAGTTTTTGAGTTATAATTGAGTTAATTTACGAAAATCAACAATTTTGATGTTTAATCGGTTTAGAGCTTATAAATAAAAGATGGTAACAATTGGGTTCAATATTTCTATGGATCTTTATCGCCCATTACTAAGGTTTTATGTATAAAAAGTTTTTCCCCATCGACTTCAGTTTTTGAGTTATAATCGAGTTAATTTACGAAAATCAATAATTTTGATGTTTAATCGGTTTAGAGCTGAGCTTATAAATGAAAAATGGTAATAATTGGGTTCAATCTTTTTATGCATCCAGTCTTTATGGTCCATTACTAAGGTTTTATGTTTAAAAAATATTTCCACATCGCTTTTATTTTATGAGTTATGATTGAGTTAATTTTCGAAAATCAACAATTTTGATGTTTAATCGATTTAGAGCTTATAAATAAAAAGTGGTAATAATTGAGTTCAATCTTTTTATGGATCTAGTCTTTATGGTCCATTACTAAGGTTTTATGTATAAAAAATATTTCCCCATCGCTTTTATTTTATGAGTTATGATTGAGTTAATTTTCGAAAATCAACAATTTTGATTTTTAATCGATTTAGAGCTTATAAATAAAAAATGGTAATAATTAGGTTCAATCTTTTTATGGATCTAGTCTTTATGGTCCATTACTAAGATTTTATGTATAAAAAATATTTCCCCATCGCTTTTAGTTTATGAGTTGTGATTGAGTTAATTTTCGAAAATCAACAATTTTGATGTTTAATCGATTTAGAGCTTATAAATAAAAAATGGTAATAATTGAGTTCAATCTTTTTATGGATCTAGTCTTTATGATCTATTACTAAGGTTTTATGTATAAAAAGTATTTCCCCATCGCTTTTAGTTTATGAGTTCTGATTGAGTAAATTTTCGAAAATCAACAATTTTGATGTTTAATCGATTTAGAGCTTATAAATAAAAAATGGTAATAATTGGGTTCAATCTTTTTATGGATCTAGTCTTTATGGTCCATTACTAAGGTTTTATGTATAAAAAATATTTCTCCATCGCTTTTAGTTTTTGAGTTATGATTGAGTTAATTTTCAAAAATCAACAATTTTGACGTTTAATCGATTTAAAGCAGTGGGGTCCACTAATTTTTGATCAAAATCGATCTAGTCTTTATGATCTATTACTAAGGTTTTATGTATAAAAAGTATTTCCCCATCGCTTTTAGTTTATGAGTTCTGATTGAGTAAATTTTCGAAAATCAACAATTTTGATGTTTAATCGATTTAGAGCTTATAAATAAAAAATGGTAATAATTGGGTTCAATCTTTTTATGGATCTAGTCTTTATGGTCCATTACTAAGGTTTTATGTATAAAAAATATTTCTCCATCGCTTTTAGTTTTTGAGTTATGATTGAGTTAATTTTCAAAAATCAACAATTTTGACGTTTAATCGATTTAAAGCAGTGGGGTCCACTAATTTTTGATCAAAATCGACTTTTTATATAAATGTCTTGCCAAGATCGACCGAAGGGTTTAAAGTAACCTTACTTTTTTTATTATTATTATTATTATTATTATGATTTTCTTGGCGATCGACTCAAAACTGCTTTGCGATCGATGTTATGGACACTACTGATATATAGGATATGTATTAAATAAACATGTTATATTGTTCTTAGAATTTTGACGTGGAACCTAACCTTATACCCTCCATTATATTTGTGTTCATTTTACGCCGATTTTTTTTACGCCGGTTTACGCTTCCTGTACTGTAGATCCTGTGAATGGTGGAGTACTAACAATAAGTACAAAGTCTGATATTTGGTAATTATCCGGTATTCGGCCGGATTTAAAAAAATGACCGGCTACCGGATAGTTGCCGGATATCCGTTCCACCACTACTCATCACCTATACCTGCGTTGTCTGGGGAAACTCGGCTAAATCAAATCTTAATAAGGTTCAGGCATTACAAAATAAAATATTACGCGTAGCAGTAGACTCCGAGTGGTATATCTCTAATGATCAACTACACACAAATTGACAGTATAGTAGCCTTTATATCTAGAATAACTTCCTTCCCGGTTTCACGAACGCATACAATACACAGAAGTACTACAGCTATACGATCTCAGCAAAAAGAACATCCACAAGACATCTACTTGAATTAAAAATACGTTAAATGTTACTATTCATTTTAACTTATCTTTATTATCTTGTAAGTGACGAGGTCTTTTTAGTTGTGTATAGAGCCATGTATAGTAATGTTAATTTACTAGTCTGGAAATAAAATTACTTAAAAAAAAACAAGTTATTGTTCAGAAAAATTGAAGTTAAAAATTAAGTAATCTCCTTTATAAGAAAAGTACTAGACATAAAGAGGAGTAGAATCAACAAACGACTTTGCTAATCTAAACAGAATCTCCGTAAGAGAGGTACTTGGTTTTTATTGCTTCTACACAATAGCACAATGCAGATTACGTTAAATGCAGATTAGAACGACTCACGGCTGGTCGCTGTTACGGCTGGATATATTTAAAATCTTCCAGCAAACCGACTTCCGACCCCCATTTCTAGGACAAAGAAAATTAAGCTAATTCAGTTTGGTTGAGTTTACACAACCCAAACTCGTAGTGGTCTGTCGGAACTACTAATTGCACTTAAAATAAGTTCAGTTTATCTTAAAAATGTTAAACAAACCACGAAAATCCTTTATGAAATTATTGTAAAAAAGATTTTTGTAATATCGACCAGTAATGGTGAAGAAGAGAACGTAACGGAGAAAATTGGACGAGACGTTGTGCAATTTTCGCTGATTCGTCCCCTTAATTTCACGGACGTTTTATTCGCGAAGACGTGGAAACGTTTCCGGAATTAAATCCACCAACAAAGTTACTATGAGGTGTCCAAATACTTTAGGTATTGTTACAAATTGTTCTCATCAAAATAGTTTAGATAACACGATAAATTAATGATGGGGTAGCTTAATAAAAATATAAGACGAAATTGTTGTGGAAACTTCAAGGTTTCAATTAAGGCGGGATAAAAAGATTTTCTAATTAAGAAAGAAAAGTTGAAGCTAATCTTAGTTAAAAAATATAAAAGAGGGGAAATAGAATTGGGAAGTTTTAGTGGGGTTTGTAAAAGTTTTTAGAATTTTAGGTATAAAATGTTTTTTTTGAAAGATTGTAGTTTAAAGTTAAGAAGTTTTTAAAGTTTGGAAAATATGTGTTTGAGAAAAAAATATTTTCATTATAAAAGGTTACATTATAAAAAACATTAATTTATAAATTAGATTTTTAAATGTCTATAAAAGTTACGATTATGAAGTTTATGAAAGAAATATAGCAGAGTTTATTCAAGTTATGAAACTTTTAATGATTTAAAATAAACTAAAAAGAAAACATAACTTCATAAGCATTTTTAAATTTACGTTTGAAAAGATTTTTTTAATTCTCAACTTATTAAATAACTTAATTTAAAAAAATTTGATGTTCTAAAACTCTTTATTTTGTCTAAACCATAAAAGATAAATCACTCCACGTGAGCTTTTTGAAAGCTTCACCTATCGATATCGCTCCTTACCTGTCCAAAGTTACGTGTAAAATATAGCAGGGAATGTCACGTTTTGGTGTTATTTATGGCCAAAACTGATTTAAAAAACGTCTTAATTTGTATTTTATATTAAATGCTATAAAAGCTTAGTTTGAGATAAACTCAAAAAAAAAAAATGATTAAATAATTACTTACGATATTTTTGATGAAACCACGAATTGGCACTTTTATCAACGACGAAAATTTGATTTGGTGATGTTTCCACAGATACACTTCACCACGAAGTTACCTCCATTTGGAGACGTACCGGATTTATATACGTTTCGCCCCCGTTTTCTATGCGCTATTCCGACGACGCAGTCCAACTTTAACAAATAACAAGGCAATTATTACATCATTGTGCGCAAAGTTAAATCTTTGATCCAAAAATAAACAAGAAAAATTATTTACTTTTACTTATTTATTGTGGAATTAAAATTCACTTTTACTAAAATTAATTTACAATAAAATGTGTTAATTAAAAGTAAATGATGATCGTATCTAAAAATTGTTTAAACTTGCTGAATGTATCTTTCTGCTTAGTAAGAAAAGAAAAGTTGCGAAAAGAAACGGATAGAAAAAAAAATAATAAAAACGATTCTCGTTACTGAGAATTATTACGGCCGGGATAATATCGAAGTCCAATATCCTTTTTCCATGACACATTTCGGTAAAGCAGGACGAAGGTTGTAAGGATAAGGTGCAGACGGTAACGGTGCGATATTTATTACGTTTTCCAGCATATATGACGTTGTAAAAGTTTAATGCATAAATTTCGAATCGTACTACGCGGTTTTAGATCTACTCTACGACAACGCAAACTGCCAAAAGTTATAAGATTGAAAGAGCCCGATCAAATCATCGTATGGTTACATTTTTTTTTGGTTTTAACAAAGTCTGAACCCGAAACTTTCTAGTTCTAGGTCTAGTGTTAGTTCTAGTTTTAAACCAATAAAAATATATAGCTCGAAGGCCCGTTTGTGATGTCATCGCGTAATTACAATTAAAACTAGAACTAACACTAGACCTAGAACTGGAAAATTTCGAGTTTAGCCGTCTTTTGAGACGCACGGCTAAACCCGAAACTTTCTAATTCTAGGTCTAGTGTTAGTTCTAGTTTTACACTTGCACTGTCACTAAAACTAACATAAGATCTAGAACTAGAAACATTTGCGTTTAGCCGTAAGTCTCTTATTCGGGCTAAACCCGAATGTTTCTAGTTCTAGGTCTAGTGTTAGTTCTAGTTTTACAGTAGCACTCTTACTATACAGGTTGTCCAGCAAAGATTGTACACTACTGCATCAGCGTATTCTTTAATCGAAAATAAACAAAAAAGCCTAATAAACATAGGTCCGAAAATGGACCATTTTTTTATTTTTTTTTGAATTACTTTACTTTTATCCACAGATTCAGATTTAACAAAATATATAGGGTGTTATTTAAAAAAATTGGTCGTGACCTTCATATAACCTTGAAAGGAAGGTCAAAGTTAAAAATGTTATCGTCATATGGTTTCCCCCTTCGCACAGAACAACTTCCATTTGGTTCATTTTTATGTAAAATAAACCGTTTTCGAAATAATGGCTTGTCTCACGTTAAATGGACCACCCTGTATATAAACTAGAACTAACACTAGACCTAGATAGTGATGGACACTATCGAATCATTCGATAGTTGCCAAGTATTCGAATAATTCGATTCATAAAATTTATTCGAATAAATGGTGTCATATACTTGTTGATTTCTGAAACAAATTAAAACGCAAACGGATAGTTATAATAAAAATATGGAAGGTAATCTATTCATTTCGTTATTCGACAAGAATCATTAGTCGTACAATATGAACAACATTCCGTAAACAGGTGCATAGCTCGAAGAACCTTTCGTGACGTCAGCTGGCCTTTATGCTGGCCTCTTATTTGCAACATAGAAAATGTTATGTTGCTTACAATGGATATTTTTCTAATGAGTTCACTCTTACCTCAGGGGTTCCACAGGGATCAAATTTGGGCCCTCTATTATTTGTTCTTTTCATAAATGACTTACTTTTAAAAATTGATTATCGGATATGTTGGGATATGCTGATGATATCAAGATCTATGCCGAAGTCTCATCGATGGCAGATGCAGATAAGCTGCAGCACAACTTAAACACAATAGTGCAATGGTGTAAGACCTACAAACTTAACCTTAATATAGATAAATGTTGTGTACTTAGTTATAGCCGATGCTCGTCACCATGCATATATCCTTACAATATTGCTGGCAGCACTTTAAGTCGTGTTGAGGAGTACAGGGATTTGGGGGTCCTGTTTGATGCAAGTCTTAATTTTAAAAAACATATCAATAATGTGTGTTCGGAGGCCTTTAGGTCCCTAGATTTTGTGATGCGTATGTCTAAATATTTCACAAGTGTCAGGTTATTAAAGACCTTGTATTGTGCTTACGTTCTGAGTAAGTTAGAATACGCTTGCCTGATTTGGAGTCCCTTATATGCATGTGAGTTCTTAAGCCTTGATCGAGTCCATCGTAGATTCTTAAAATTTCTTTCTTACAAATCTGATGGAATTTACCCTGAGCGAGGTATACCACAAAATGATTTGCTTGCACGACACAATATGATTTCCTTGATGGACAGAAGAAACGCGTTTTATGAAAGGTTTCTACAAAGGCTTATCGAATATAACATCGATTGCCCTTTCATTCTTGAGCGACTAGGGTTTGTTGTTCCAAGGAGTAACTCAAGATATAGCTGCGTATTCGTCATTCCTTATGCTAGGACAAACATTATGAGACGGGCGCCAACATACACTCTCTGTAAAGTGGGCAACAGGATTCCAGACAATCAGTGATCACCTGCATGTAAATTCACTTATTTAGTTTTTATTTTTATTTTCTTTATAATTCGGTCAATTCTTAATTTCTTGAATTTTTTGTAATTTTTGTTTTTTTTTCTCACATATAGATACATATTATTGTATTATTACATTATGTAATATACAGGGTGTCTCAGCGAGACCGGTCATTAGACGTTTCTGGGGTTCTGGCGAAAATAAAAATTTGAGAATTCAGACTTAAGTATTATCAATTACGATCTCTTCGACTAAAATATTTTCAGATTCAGAAGTCGGCACCTACTTTATTTTTTTAAATGGAACACCCTGTATATTTTTACATATTTGGATTTGTCTGTTTTCAGGGTTTATAAATAACTTTACTTTTTGCAATTTGATTCGGCCGTTCTCGAGTTATTCGAATTTTTCTAGAAAAATCTGCTCCAGCAGACATTTATTCAAAAAATCAGAAAACACTCGATTTTTGGGATATCAATTTAGGATTCAGAACATGCTTAAACAACATGATGGAGTATGTTTTGGTGCCGAGAACGGCTGTCTAGAACGTTTGGTCACTTTACTATGGCACGTTAACTTTTCAAAATTTGGAAGTACCATAACTTCATTTTTTTAAATGGCACCCCCCATATTTTATTACTTAGTCGTCTTCGGCGTCTCATTCTACATCTTTCATATCCGATATGTCCCATACCTAACATTAATACTTTGGGAGATAATTGGGGTTTTTTGAAAAACGCACACATATCATATGGATATTTAGCCTAGTGTGCCATGAAAAACAAGCCTTCTCAATGAGTTCTTGTCAAAGACTCACTTGTTTACGTCACTTGATGAATGTGAGCAAATAATTATCTGTTATGGCCCTTAATATTAGTACTGAAAAGAGTTAAAATCGATAACAATAACGAAAGTAATATTTACACAAATCTAGAAATTCGTAATTTATTTTTTATGCATGAAAAGCGCGACAAAGTTCGTAGTATGATTCCCAGATCTTCTTTGGCAGCTTGAATTAAGGTGTTGGGACTGGGCTCGAAATAAGCCAAGGCATTCACCTCTTCTGTTGCATTATCTATTACATTTTTTGGTCAGTTTAACACGTGATTAATTCGTCCAAAATGCAAAAAATTTGTTTCTATTCTTCTAAATTTACCTTTTGTCATCGGAGGTAAATGTGGATAATTTTCATTAAACATTCTGCAAGTTCTACTAAGAACTTTGTGCACTTTTCGTGCACAAAAAATAAATTATGGATTTCTTCATTTGTATAAACATTATTTACGTTATTAATATCCATTTTAACTGGTTTTAGACTCACAAGCATCAAACAACGTAAATCTGACTTTGACATTTGTCAATAAGTCATTAAACATTTGTTTTCCATGGCACACTAGGTTAATATCGATATGATATGTGAGCATTTTTCAAAAAACCCTAATTATTTCTCAAACTATTAATGTTAGGCATAGGACATATCGAATATAAAAGATGTAGAATGAGACGCCGAAGACGACTAAGCAATAAAATATGGGGGGTACCATTTAAAAAAAAGAAGTTAAGGTGCTTCCAAATTTCGAAAAGTTAACGTGTCATAGTAAAGTGACCAAGCGATCTAGACAGCCGTTCTTGGCACCAAAACATACTTCATCATATTGTTTAAGCATGTTCTGAATCCTAAATTGATATCTCAAAAATCAAGTGTTCTATGAATTTTTGAACAAATGTCCGCTGGAGCAGATTTTTCTACAAAAATTCGAATAACTCGAGAACGGCCGATTCAAATTGCAAAAAATAAAGTTATTTATAAACCTTCAAAACAGACAAATCCAAATATGTAAAAATATACAGGGTGTTCCATTTAAAAAAATAAAGTAGGTAGTAAGTATCTGAAAATATTTTAGTCGAAGAGATCGTAATTGATAATACTTAAGTCTGAATTCTCAAATTTTTATTTTCGCCAGAACCCCAGAAACGTC
Organism: Onthophagus taurus; assembly: GCF_036711975.1. Taxonomy (NCBI): domain Eukaryota; kingdom Metazoa; phylum Arthropoda; class Insecta; order Coleoptera; family Scarabaeidae; genus Onthophagus; species Onthophagus taurus. The sequence goes on along the minus strand of NC_091968.1, from coordinate 6,320,894 downwards.
TAATGACCGGTCTCGCTGAGACACCCTGTATATTGTTATCCTTTTTTGGGCTATGCCTGTTGGGTAATAAAGGAATATTATTATTATTTAGCGGACTATTTCTCAGATTAAAAGAAACTGGAAGCGTAACTCACAGCTATTCCACGGAAAGACATTACACAAGACCGGTGGACTTAGAAGAAGCAGTTTTGAGAAGAATTGATGAAAATGCCTCAACCAGCATTAGAAGAATTTCTGCACAAGAAAACATTAAGAAAACAACCGTTTACCGCATTTTAAAGGAGCAGTTGCTTTATTCTTATCATTACAACACTGTTCAAGCTTTAACAGAAAATGATGTTGAAAAAAGAGCGATTTTTTATAGGTGGGCCATACAGGAAGAGGTAGTAAACGTCGACTTTCCCATAAATATTGTATTTACGGATCATTGCTTCATCCATTTACTCAAAGCGGAATTTTAATATTCATAATGCGCACGTTTGGAGTGATGAAAATTCCCATGCAATACTAGAAACTCATCATCAGTGGCGATTCAGTGTTAATGTATGAGCTGGAGTTATAGGTGATCAGTTACTAGGTCCATTTTTACTTCCAACGAGATTGACAGCCGATGCTTACATACATTTTTTTACAAAATGAGATGATCAAAATACTGTTCTGCAGCTTGTATTGCATTTTTATAGCATAAAATATAAACACTAATGATATCACGCTTTTCTTGATTAAAAAAATTCATATTGGTAATAATTTACAAAACCTCAATCAACGTTAATTAGAAACTAAACGAAACATACGTTTGCCTTAAGCTGTCATAACCAAACGTATCTATCAATTGTTTTCATAGCGTTTAGTCGCACGTAGTGATGGGCGCTGGGTAAATACCCGGCGGGTAGGTATTTATAAAATGGGTATTTGCCCCGACCCAAGGTAAATACCCAAACAGTACATATAAAAGTGATACAAGTAAAAATATAACAGATTCGGAAAAAAATGTAGAGGAAAATGATGAAATGGGCGTTGAAGACGAGGAATTGTCAACAATCGAAGACGTATTATAATCAGGTAAATACTGCTCTTTCTTCATTCTTGCGACGATGATCCACCCAGTTCCACTTCAGCTTTGCCACAATGTTGACCACATCATTTACGCCAGTTCTTCTTCGTAGGTCTTTATTTCGTAGGTCTGCATCGACCTCTCCATCTTTCTTTGCGTTACTTTGACCCTCCTGGTAATAGTTAAAGTTTCGGAACCGTATGTATAACTAAAGGAGTCATAACTAAATTACTTAGATATTGCCATCAATGTCAGGACCCAATCTTTTTGGGTCCACTCCGGTTGTGTAAATGCACTCTCCAGGACTGTGATGAACAATTTTGGTTCAACATTGTATCGCCTTGTCTTACCCCACGCCCAATGGGTATTCGGTCATTCTTGAAGTACTTGCAAAACTCATGCCATCAACACAATTTAAATCAAATTTTATAAGTACCTCTAATTACCCATCTTGGGTAAACTTGGGGAGGTATATATCCAGGGAATTTTCTCTTGAAAATAAATACCCGGATATTTAACAACACTGGTCGCACGTCTTTAAAGACGGCTAAACTCGAATGATTGTAGTTCTAGATATAGTGTTAGTTCTAGTTTTACACTTGCACTGTCACTAGAACTAACATTAGACCTAGAACTGGAAACATTTGCGTTCAGCCATACGTCTCTTAAGACAGCTAAACCCGAATGATTCTAGTTCTATAGTCGAGCCGTCGAATTTGTGCAGTGGTAAATCACCGTGACAGGTACTTACAAAAAAAGGGGTAGTCGATTCCTTCGTTATGTAACCGCCTACTCCCACCAGGGTCTATAAGGCGCAGCTACACTATACGAGAATAAACCTTTCTTTACAGTCAGATAAGAAGTTATGAATACCGTTCACAGTGCGTCGGCGGCTTTTATTATTTTTTTGTCTCCAGTAACGCGCTCAGTGCGCTACCCCCAGAAGGGGTGTGGCCACTTACTTTGACGAATCCGGACAGGGCGACCGACAATGTGAGAAATTTACCTACTTGTCACGGTGATTTATCACTGCACAAATTCGACGGCTCGACTATAGGTCTAATGTTAGTTCTAGTGACAGTGCTAGGTAGCGCTAGTTAGCACTATATATCACTATGTTGGACATTTTTATTAAACTAAAACTAGAACTAACACTAGACCTAGCGAGTTTCTAGCGCTAGTTAGTACTAGATATTACTATTGTGGTCTCTTCGGACCAACACTTATAAAATAATAAAATTATAGCGTAATTTTTTAAAGAACGTTTTTTTTTGACTTCTTGTCTTGTAGTTTTTACATATCTACAGTGTGTCCCCGGATAGGTGAAACGACTCTTATAAAAGGTAAAATTTTTTCGATATTAATTGTCATCTTTTGGGGTTTAGCCCTGCTTGATTAACGACTAATTTTGAACATATTATCAATTATTAAAAAACAAGTGAGCCTTGACAGTGAAAGAAAAACTCTTTTTGTGGCAGGTAAAGTACCTTTTCTGTTTACAGTACGTGAAAGTGTTACTAAGAAGTTTTGTTCAGAATGAAAAACTATGGGCATATGCAAATTTTCGGATTGATCGGCCTACTTTGAAAAAATCCATATCAAACAATTTTATTTCTAACAAAGACTGCCATGGAAAAACAAAATTGCTTTCCTGTCACTGCTAATCTCTCAAACTGTAATTTAGTAAACTTAAAATGTTTTTTAAACAGAATGTTAACATTACAGGAAAAAGTTTAAGTGGTTCAGTGTTATGGAACCAGGAAAAAACCGATTATTGCTTTATTTTGTGAAAAATTTCCAAATACTGCAATTAAAAGAAGTACTTGTTGGCGTTTAATCAAAAGATTTCTTACAGCAGTAAGTATTCACTCTAAGAAAAAAAAATTATGATGAAACTGATTAACTATGATCAACTGTTTTCCTTTGTGGGCGAACACACACTTAATTTCTTGTGAACATTTTCAGAACGGTTAGTTTATTTCTCCCTAATAATCTGAATCTCAAAACAAAAAGTCTTAATAAGGTACTATTGACGAAAATAATAAACAATAGGTTTTATCAAAGTAGGCTGATGAAAATTTGCATATGGCCATAACTTTTCATTCTGAATGAAATTTCTTAGTAACATTTTACCATACTGTAAACAGAAAAGGTACTTTACCTGACACACAAGAAGTTTTAGCTTCAGTATCAACACTCACTTGTTTTTTAAAATTTGAAAATATGTTCAAAATTAGTCTTTAATCAAGCAGGCCTGAACCCCAAAAGATGACAGTTAATATCGAAAAAAATTTACATTTTATAAGAGTCGTTTCACCTATCCGGGGACACACTGTATATTCAACTTTTTTGTTTTTCTAATAAATCTAATATGTAATTAGTTGGCGTGTCATAGCACGCTACACTTACTTCCCCTACGAGAAAAACAATCAAATTCTGTTTATTAACCTGTGAAATACAGGATGGTCCATTTAACGTGAGACAAGCGATTATCTCGAAAACGGTTCATTTTATACAGGATGTACAAAAAGTATGGAATAATAGTTCTACAGCCTAAACTTCAAGTTACATCAAAAAAAATTTCAAATAAAAGTTACTTGACACTATTTTCCGCATATCTTGGCGTAGAAATAAAATAAAAATGATGACGGCAGTCTGAGTTACGACATGGTGGGTGTGTTTTTTAAATGGAACACCCTGTATATTTTAAGGTTTTTGGATTCCTTTTGACAAGGTGTTGCAAACTGCTATAAGGTTTTAATGCTTTAAACTGCATAGTTTTCGAGATATTGAAACTTTTATTTAAAAAGGTTTGACGTAGCGACAACCAAATTATGGCGTCATTATGGAATAGACAACTCCAAATATCTTCGTTGCTAACTGTGTTGCTAACGGTAAATCACCATATGCGATTTTTCTTTAGTGTTAAAATAAAATAAGCTAAGTGATGACATTTTTTGGCGATCTATCGTTAGCAACTGTGGTTAGCAACGAAATTGTTTGGAGTCCGTATAAGCTCCGCCCATCTCTGTGACGTCAGACTTAGACAGTCTATTGAAAAATTGCATATGGGGATTTTTCGTTAACAACACAGCAACGAAATTGTTTGGAGTCAGTATAAACTCCGACCATCTCTGTGACGTCAGACTTAGGCAGTCTATTGAAAAATTGCATACGGGGATTTTTCGTTAGCAAGACAATTAGCAACGAAGATGTTTGGAGTCGGTGTAAGCTCCACCCATCCCTGTGACGTCAAGGCTTAGGTTGTCTATTCCATAATGACGTCATAATTTGGTTGTCGCTACGTCAAATCTTTTTAAATAAAAGTTTCGATATCTCGAAAACTATGCAGTTTAAAGTATTAAAATCTTATAGCATTTTGCAACACCTTGTCAAAAGAAATCCAAAAACCTTAAAAAATACAAGGTGTTCTATTTAAAAAACACACTCACCATATCGTAACTTAGACTGCCGTCAAGATTTTTATTTTATTTTTACGCCAAGATATGCGGAAAGTAGTTTCAAGTAACTTTTATTTAAAAGTTTTTGTAATATAAGTTGAAGTTTAGGCTGTAGAAGCTTTATTCCATACTTTTTGTACACCCTGTATAAAAATGAACCAAATTAAAGTTGTTCTGTGCGAAGGGGGAAACCATATGACGATAACGTATGAAAAACGATTTTTTGACATTGACTTTATTTTCAAGGTCATATGAAGGTCATGACCAATTTTTTAAATGGTACACTATGTTTTTGATTGCAAAATCTGAATCTATGGATAAAAGTAAAATAATTAAAAAAAAAATAGCAGGTGGTTTTGCCAGTACAACGGCGAAACATCTTTTGTAGAAAAAATCCAAATAATTTTTTTATTCAAATAGTTTTAAATATTGTTTATTTATAAAAAAATGATTAAACTATACTATTAATCAACAAGTATAGAATTTATAATAAATGTTCAAATATTTCCTCACCCACTTCAATACATTTATTAACCCTTCTACTAAAACTTTCTTTACATCTTAAAAGGTTTTCTTGGCTACTATTTCTGCATGTATTTCTTATCCGCTCTTTCATGTTTTCTGGCGTAGTCAGTACTTCGCGATAAACATTATCCTTAAGGACGCCCACAAAAAAAAAGCAAAAGGCGTTAATTCAGGTGATCTGGCAGGCCAGGAAATTGGACCTCCCCTTCCAATCCATCGCCCAGCATAATCCCGCTCTAAAGCTTCACGTGTTATATGTGAAAAATGTACTGGAAATATGAAGAAAGCTGGTTTCAGCAAATCGAGATTTACATTTCATTCTTTATTTCCTTTCACTATAACGAAAAATTTTGAATATCTCTTTATAACTCTGAAGGGACCTTCGTACCTAGGAGACAAGGTAGGTTTAATACCAGTGATCTTAACAAAAACAAAGTTTGAGGTGAACAATTCCTTGTGTACAAAAGGTTTTTGGCTGGTATGTATGGTTGACTGAACTGCTGTAATGTCAGCAAAAGTTGCCTTTAAACTTGATAGTAATGGTTCAGTTCCAATTGATGGTTCGGTTCCTATGAAAAATTTTCCCGGTAATCTGAGTGGCTGACCATAAACCAATTCTGCGGATGAACAACTTAAGTCCTCCTTCACAGATGATTTGAGACCAAGTAGTATTAAAGGTAAGTTATCTAGCGGAATTACCTTGGGCAATAATCGCTGATTTCAAAGTACGATGAAATCGTTCTATCATACCATTATTTTTTGGGTGATAACCGGAAGTATGTTTTTGATGCCTAAAAGTAATTAAATTTTGGAAATTATAGTGATTCGAATTGTCCTCCTTGATCGTGGTAGGAATACCGAAACGGCTGAAATAATGCCTGAAACGAGTATCCGTAATAGAGGCTGCAGAAATATCTTTTAGATGAAAAACCTCTGGCCACCGTGTGAAACGCTCAATGACTGTGAGCAGAATTTGTCCAAATACGAATTTGTTTTGAGATTCCGTTGACATTTCACACCATAATTTGTTATTAGGTAGAGTTGTGGGTTGTAGCAATAACTGATAGGGAGTAGTGTGAAAGTGAGAAAATTGTTTGTGTAATAGGTTCGACAATTCGATACCTGTGATTTGAGCTTTGTAAAGCGTAAGTGCGTCAGGGTACTGAGAATTCAGTGTTTCAATATTTGTCCTGGACAAAGTGTTTGCAACAATATTGGAATTTCCCTTAATGTATCTCACATCGGATGTATATTGTGTTATGTAATTTAGGTACTTGCTTTGTCTCAGTGTTTTTGCCGTTGATGAAAGTATTGCCGTAGTTATAGGTTAAAAACTATAAAATGATTCCATTTAGGAAATGTTTAAAAAATTTTGTGCCGGAATATACTGCCAATAGCTCTCTGTTGAACGTTTCTTAAAACTAAAGCAAGTAGTCGTACAAATCTCTTTGTATTTATTTCTTCTGCTGCTGTATAAATATTGGGGCGCAGTTCGCTAAGATTTTCAATAGGTTTTGACTGTACATCTTTTATGCAACATGATTTGTTGCAACCCCAATAAAAAAAAATCAAGGGGATTTGGGTCCCGAGAATGAGGAGGCCATGTATTGGAACCAAGGTGCCGAATCCATCTTTCAGGATATTGTGTTCAAGTAATCCCGTACAGGACGATCATAATGAGCTAGGCAACCTTGTAGGTAATCTTGTTAAAACCACATCTCTCAAAAATTTATTCTACACAACAAATAGTCATGAGGTAATAAACTTGTTCGGGACACCTGTATATATAAACTAGAACTAACACTAGACCTAGAACTAGAAATATTCGGGTTTAGCTGTCTTAATAGACGTGCGGTTGTTAATTGAATTAATAGATAAATTACCATTCACAAAACAACAATATAATTTTTAAATTTTAGAATTTAATAAAATCTGAGTTAATTTATAAACGAAGGTCTTCGTTATTAGTGAATGAATATTCCAAGAATCAACAGACGTAAGTATTTTTTTTACTCAATTATAAGATCTATTTTAACAAAAATATAAATAACACAAAAACATTTGAAAAGATTACGTAAATCAGATAAAAAATCTTGGTGCAGTGCAGATAATTCGTTATTTTATTACACAACACCACACGTTGAATAATGAGTGCAATGACGTTGCATTTTTTTAGGGGAATTACTTCTAACTCCGAATACGTCACCAATTTAATTCATTATCAATTTTGAGTTCTAAGAAAAGTTCGGGTATTAATTTTAAAATGATTTAATAGGATCTAATTGTTAGATAATTAAATTTCGAAAGAATTCCTTGAAAATATTTTAAGTATTTCTTTAAATTTTTAAAATAAATTAATTAAAACGAATCTTTCAGAGAACTTGAGTTAGATGTTTATTAAGATTTTTAGTACATATGTAAATAAAGGAGGATTTAATCTTATTTATGGTGTCATAAAATGTTTTGTAACAAAATTTATAACTCAAAACAGAATTAATACTTTTAAATTGTTATCAAGTTAGTAATTGCAAGTATAAATATATCGTCATTATCATTATTAATGTGTGGTAGCAATGTCTGTCAAATTTGACAGTTATTGGTGTGAATATTATTAATAATAGTATTATTATTATTATTATAAATCAAATATATATTTTCTACGAAATGTTAATAAAAAAGATGAATCGATATAACAATTTTTATGTATAACGTAATTCTTTACTTTTTTTTGACAGGTATTCAAGGTCAAGCTAGAGTCCTTATAAAATTAACGATAATTGAGGTTATGTAACGATTATAAACATTTTTAGATGCGATTTTAACGATATTGTGTATTGTCTTAACCCTGCGTGTGTACACTATACAGGGTGCCCATTATGTATGGAATATAGTATATATCTTTGTAGGTATCAACTTTATAGAAAAACATTTTATACAAAACTTGTTTAATATTTTATTTGCCATAATAAGACTGCAGTCAATTGTTTTAATTCAGAAAACAAATGAGTAAAGAATAATACTTAAATTTTTTTAAATAGCAATGTATTCTTTCTTTAGGCTCATTTGATAGAGATTATTTTTCTCTTTACGATGGCGTAAAATTTTTGTATCCTTACATCAGAAAATTTTTGAGAAAAATGGAAAAATTGTTTATTAATAAAAATTAATCAATAACATTAATCTAGATATCCGAGATCGTCAAGTACCTCGAATTATTACTGTAAATTAAATTTACATACAAAATAAAACAAATAAACGAAAAATTAGTGTACATCTCCAATAATTCGAGGTACTTGACGACTCGGATATCTAGATTAATGTTATTAGTTAAATTTTCTTAATAAACAATTATTACATTTGTTTAAAAAATTTTCTGATATAAGGGTACTAAAATTTTACGTCATCGTAAAGAGAAAAAAAAACTCTATCAAATGAGCCTAACGAAAGGGTACATTGCCATTTAAAAAACTTCAAGTGTTATTCGTTGCTCATTTGTTTTCTGAAATAAAAACAATTGAATGCTGTCTTATTATGGCAAATAAAATATTAAACAACTTTTGTATAAAATGTTTTTTTATAAAGTTGATACCTACCAAGATATATCCTATATTCCATACATAATGGGCACCCTGTATTTTTCGAGGCACACTGGGTCTTTTAGGAAACTGTCGTGTTTTCTAAGATTTCTAGGTTTACAAAAATCTGAAAAAATTCAGAGTTACTCTTGGAAAGATATATCACAAGACATGATAGTTTCCAAAGTCGAAACTTTAAATGTATTACTAATAAAAATTGAAGTATAGTCAAAACTACAACAAAACACACGTGTTGTTCAAAAATTCGTAATTCTATAATAAATATATATAAATATAAAAACTACGCTAAGGGTTTGTAGCTTAGACTATGACTTTTGAAATGAATATAGTGTCATTGATGTCGACTCCGAAAAGTTTAATTATTTCGGCACTTGAATGTAGGAGACATTTTATTGATTTAGACAGGTAATAAGAATTTGGAAAGATAATTATTTGCTACTAAATAAGTGTTTATTATAAAAAAATACAAACGATATAACGATATATGTAAACTAAAAAAAAAGAAGATATTTGTTATGCACAATTGTGGCAAAAGTGAGTTCGGTGATCGACGCACACAGGTGATCCACACTACGCACAACTGTACAAAGTTTTTTTGTTGTCTCTCCAACTACAAACGGAACACCGTTTTCGTTTTTCTAATCTACCAGTTTCGTTGGAACGATGTTCGTTTACTCCAAAAACTTCACTAACTAAGGTTCTGACGCTTCTGCGTAAGGTGGGTTTTCGTAGCCGGTCTTCTAGATGAGGCTTTATAAGACTGAAAGTTGACTCCTTCAAAAACGAACGGCGATTTAAAGCGGAGTTAGCTTCTCTCAAATTATATAGAACTGCGCTGTTGACTCCTGCCTGATCTAGCATTCTAAAAAATAGGCGCATAGGCCATCGCTTTGTAATTCGGCTTGTGCTGTAGCATTATAAAATGCGACGATGTCTGGCTTGCCAATTTCTTCATTCATATGGACTCTTTTGTGTAAGCTTGATAATAACAAAACCACCTTATTTCGTTTCGGGCTATACGACAATAAAGTCATTCCATCGGCGTAGGCGTACCTCACCGTGCCGGCAGCAGTTGATTGGAGGAAAGTCGATGGTATTTTAGGCTTATTTTTGCGCAACGTGCCAACCACACTCAAGGAGTAATTGTGCTTCATTTCTCTTACAATATTGACAGACATAAACCAGTTATCACAGGTAATATTGCGTCCAGTATTACGTATAGTCTCAGTCAATTTCTTTATATAATAACTGGGCACTGTATCTCCTGCGGCTGTTTCTATCCGTCCAACATAAGGTTCGGCATCTATCATATATGATGTCTGCACGTCGTTGCAACTAACAATTTTTATACCATATTTGTCCGGTTTATTGGCAATGTACACTTTCGCTGCAAAACAGCCACGAAACCCCAGAAGTTGTTCGTAGATGGTGCAATTAGTAGAGGGCGAATAATACTTCTTGCAATTTACAATAAATGCGTCCCATAGCTCTTTTATGGGGGCTAAAGCATGTTCTGTTCTTCTTACATTTCGACTATTCTTCTCGTCGAACCGAAGGTTTTGCAAGAGGTATTGAAATCGACGTTCTGGCATTACAGCTCTGTATAAATTATATCCAAATTGAGGACTCCATAGATCCTCTAAATTTGTGTGGTTGTGTTTTTCCATGCCGGAAAAATACAGCAATCCGATTAAAGCTTTTAGCTCGACTATATCTGTATTTCGGCAAAATGATGCGTTTTGATTTTCAATGTTCACTCGGTTTCTCTCGATTTCTTCATTCGTATGCTGAATAATCATTTCAAGCATCTCGGGAGTAAATAATAGGGTCCAAGCTTCCAATGGTGTTGAGACATTCTTTGCTTCTTCCCTCGCTGACGGCAAGTAAACGTGAAATGAACGGCGTCCGCGGGTTTCAGGTGCGATTGTGGACCACTTGAAATTATTTTTACCTTTTATTACTGACCGTGGACGGCCTAGCCGAGGTTGGATATTTTCCTCGATCTCGTCTATTTGTCGTCTTCTCAGCTCATCAAAATGAGCATCAAAAGAGTCCTCATCGGCATCTTGCTCATCAGCTATTTCTTCATGAACTTCCTCACCGTCAACATCATTATCGCTTTCTTCGTCATAACACACATCAAGGCGACGGTCACGTAGATAATACATCACCTGGTTTCCATTTGGTTCTTATTTAAATAACGCTTGAAAACACCAACGTCAATTGTACACTGACCCTTTCGGGGAACAGTCGCGAATAAAATTACCTGTCGTTGTCAAATAAATAATCAAATCAGGGCGCTACTTAACCGACTAATCCCCACTACTACCTAGATTTTTTACGGGTGCAATTTGAAACCCGATCCTTGTTAATAGAACGAAAATTTGATTTTAAAGTTTTTACTGTTCCTTTAAAGACCCAGTGTTCACACGCAGGGTTAATGTTCGTTACCTCCCGAATCAAAATTTACGAGGTTTATGATAAATGGAGGAAGATCTTCTTACCTGTATGAGGTTTTTGAACGTAACTTATGTAACGTATAATTGTCCACCACTTGCTTTAATTCGACTCCCAATACGTTGGTTTTTCTTCTTATGTTCATTTTATTTCAATTATTTAAGTATTAACGTAAAATCAAAGCCTTTTTGAACATCAAATGTCAATATGACAATGTAACGTGACAACTTATTTTCAAAACATGATATAATAAAATTCCCTGTTAATGTTACCAACTGTAACCAACTTTACAATTATAATACCTGTAGCACATAAGGTTAGTTTTCTTGTGAAATGTCAATTATACCATGAAGGAATGTCGAGTAAGTTTAGTTTTTAATATTTGCCCTAAACTTTTGTAGCAATAATAATAATAATAAGGTTAGTTTTATTTACGAATGTCAATCATCCCGGGTGACAGTTCGAATAGAATATACATAACCTCACTTATTGTTTGGAGAAAACTGGACCATAAAAGCGAGGTTTTTAATATTTGTCACCAATAACTGATTAAAAAGTGTAAACTATTATTTTAAAAATAACTTATGAAATCTTTAAATTACTAAAGTAAACTTTTTAAAATATTTTTACAGATTCCTTTTTAAAATTCGTATGGAATTTTTCGTTCGCCCTTTACTAGATGGCGTTGTAATATAACATAATTAAATTTAAATTTAATTTTAAATTAAAAAAATCTGCGTTAATTTCTTATCAAAATTATATTAATTTCCAAAATTCATTTTTAAGTTTAATTCTTAATCCACGAAATAATTACAATAAACGATACAATTAAATACACATTAAATGAAATCTTGTTTTAACACCAATAATTAAATTAAAAATCGATTGAAACCCACATGTGGTGATTGTAAAATAAATTTTACCATTTGTGTAGAAAATCAAATCCGTGCGAAACATTTTCGTGTATTAGATTCAAGCTGAAACTATATACATAATGTTGTTTGATAAAATTAAGGTGGTTTTGATCGAAATTAAAGTTGAGTTATAATGATGTATTTATCAAATTAAAGCATGTTACCTACGCGAATATAAGCTCTTTGGGAGTCACCGAAAATGTTGTACGTGCAAAATAACAACGAAGAGGAGACGGTTGTATTGGATTATTTCATTAGTACTCGGGCGAGAATATTACGGTAAATATTAGATGGTTTGAGAAAATTTATAACGGAAAAAGAAAATTTAAAAAGTCGAATAATTAAAAATTACAATGAAAGAAGCAATAACTAACGTTTTAATAATAATATACTTCTCTATTAATATCGATTTATTAAACAAAGATTTTTTAAGATAAATCGTTTATCTAAAAATACAACCACTTCGTTTCGATTAAAATAAAAGTAAAAGAAAATTAAAACGAGATTACGTTTTAGCAACGTGAGGATTTAATCCGTACAATAAATTTCACCTTAACTTACTTAACTTAAAACAGCAAGAACATTTTGTTAGATTTCTTTAAAGATTTACCACGATTCTAGCGAATTTATAATCATCAAACTTCTGATAAATACTTTATTTTCATTTTTTAAATTCATAGTCAACGAACATTTCAAGTTTGAAAAATTCTTCGGTAATTGTTCGTTTCCAGGGACGACGATGTAGCATCGTCGAGATATTTCCAATGTCAATTCGACCAGCAGACACTTTGCAAACTTCTTTTTATATCCCCATTGCTATTTTCATCGTTGAAAAAGTTTTAATCCCCCAACATCACCTAACCCAGGTGGGTGCGAATGGATTTGCTAATCTTTAAATCCTATTATAACTAAAACCGTTATCAAACCGTACAAGATTTGCTCTATTATTATATGTACAATACATTTCGAGCATATTATAAGAGCAGAAGAAAAGTTAAGTTTTGAAAAAGAACTACGCGACTTCTATATATCAATTTATGAACACCTTAAGTCATAAATCTATCACATCTTTTACGTTTCAAGCTCCAACATGTTTTAGGGGGAGTCATAACTTCCTTTATCCTATATTTTTTGGTTATACACAAGAATATTTATCACACTTTTCACTTTAAGGAATTGAGATTATTTTTTCTTTACTTAGTTTTCTATTAAATCAATTTTTTTCGAAAATTGTGTTTATTATTAAGAATTGAACGGGGATTTTTAACGCTTCAAGCCATTTTTTGATATCTCAATTAGTTTAGGAGAAAAATATTCTTAAAGATAGCATTGAAAAACGGCAATTTAAAAAAATCCGTTTTGTTGGGGTTGAGTTCAACAATGAATATCTCCTTTATATTTAGAATTGAAGAAACGAAAAGTTGAGGTTTTATTTAGAATTGAATGACGATTTTAATGCTTCAAACCACTTTTTCATATCTCAATTAGTTTAAGAGAAAAAAATTCTTAAAGATAACATTAAAAAATTCATCTTTTAAAAAATCCGTTTTTTAGGGTTATGTTCAAAAATTAATATTTATTTTATGCCTAGAATCGAAGAATCGAAATTTTGTGTCATTATTAAAAATTGAATAACGATTTTAATGCTTCAACCCATTTTTTCATATCTCAATTAGTTTAGGAGGAAAATGTACTTAAAGATAACATTGAAAAATTAAAATTAAAAAAAATCCGTTTTGCTGGGGTTGAGTTCAAAAATTAATATCTCCTTTATATTTAGAATCGAAGAAACGAAACTTTGTGGTTTTATTTAGAATTGCATGACGATTTTAATGCTTTAACCCATTTTTTGATATCCCAATTAGTTTAAAAGAAAAAAATTCTTAAAGATAACATTGAAAAATTACAATTTAAAAAAATCCGTTTTGTTGGGGTTGAGTTCAAAAATTAATATCTCCTTTATATGTAGAATCGAATAAACGAAACTTTGTGGTTTCATTTAGAATTGGATGGCGATTCTAATGCTTCAAACCTCATTTTGATATCTCAATTAGTTTAAGAGTAAAAAATTCTCAAAGATAACGTTAAAAATTCATCTTTTAAAAAATCCGTTTTTTAAGGTTATGTTCAAAAATTAATATCTATTTTATGCCTAGAATCGAAGAATCGAAATTTTGTGCTATTATTAAGAATTGAATAACGATTTTATAGCTTCAAGCCACATTTTGATATCTCAAATAGTTGAGGAGGAAAATATTATTAAAGATAACATTGAAAAATTACAATTAAAAAAAAAAATCTGTTTTGTTGGGGTTGAGTTCAAAAATTAATATCTCGTTTATATTTAGAATCGAAGAATCGAAACTTTGTGGTATTATTTAGAATTAAATGACGATTTTAATGCTTTAAGCCATTTTTTGATATCTCAATTAGTTTAGGAGGAAAATATTATAGATATCATTGAAAAATTACAATTTAAAAAAATCCGTTTTGTTGGGGTCGAGTTCAACAATGAATATCTCCTTTATATTTAGAATCGAAGATACGAAACTTTGTGGTTTTATTTAGAATTGAATGACTATTTTAATGTTTCAAATAATTTTTTGATATCTCAATTCGTTTAAGAGAAAAAGATTCTTATTATTATACAGCAGTGGTTTCCACTAGTTTTTGACCAAGATCGACTTTTCATATAAATGCTTTGCCAACATCGACCGAAGTGTTTAAAATCTTTTTTTGCATTTTAAAACTCATCTTCCTTTTTTACCTACCTCCTATCATATCGCACCTTTGACACTAAAGTGACTCAACTCAAATAATAGTGTTTATAGGAAAACAAGCGGCAATTGATAGAGGGCACCTTTTTATGACATTTTATGATTAAAACTAAAAATATTCAATTTTTGAGTTGTGCCACTTTATTTCTAAAGGTGCGATATTTACCTACCTGCTTATAATAATTTAATTCTGTGCTTGAAGTTCTAAATTTATATCATTCAGCTTACTTCTAATATCTATCAGAAAAACAATCTGTAACAATCCTGTAATCGTCGTCTCTTGTAATAAGAAACTGTTTAATTTCGTCAATTAAATCTCGAAAACGCTGTAAAAACTTGCCTCTATTTAACCACCTGACCTCAGTATGCATCACAAGTTCAGTACATCCTTCGTGGCTGCTTTCTTCTACGTATAGTTTAAAAAGCTTTCTTTGTAAACTTTTTGCCCGGATAAAATTGCTGATTTTAAAAGTTATGGTCATGATTTCTTGCATATTGAGAATTTTAGAGCATAGCATGGCTATTTCAGATTTATCATGTTCTTGGCGATCGACTAAAATGTAAAATGGCTTCGAGATCGACCAGTCGATCGCGATCGACGTTATGGACACCACTGTTATACAGGCTGATTTATAACATACGGAGCAGACTAACAGGGTAGGTACTAGGAATTCCAAATTGAATTTCTTAATAATGTTTTGACCACAACTTAATAATCACAACGATTTAGCCGTCTTTTGAGACGTGTGGCTAAACCCGAATGTTTCTAATTCTAGGTCTAGAGTTAGTTTTTCTTTTAGTTCAATAACAATATACAATCTAGCGCTATCGATTGCTTCATAGCTCTACCTAACATTGTCACTAGAACTAACACTCGACCTAGAACTAGAATCATTCGGGTTTAGCGGTACGTCTCAAAAGATGGCTAAACTCGAATGTTTCTAGTTCTAGGTCTACTGTTAGTTCTAGTTTCAGTTCAACGAAACATATACAACAATCTAACGTTGAATAAAAACATGCTGATTTAACATTAGACCTAGAACTAGAAAGATTAAGGTGTAGCAGTCTTAAGAGACGTCTGGAAGTGTGCCTTGGTGACTCCAATTCCTAAAACTACTAATCCTAGTGAGTTGAGCGACTTCTACTGCATTGCTGGGGGTTACAGATGAGGTTTTGAGAGCAATTGATAACAAACGGGTGTTGATCTTGGTACTGTTGGATTTTTCTAAGGTGTTTGATCGAATTCACCATGCCACTCTGTTAGCTACGCTTCATTACGTTGGTTTATCTTTGGTCTCAATTCATTTTATACAAAGTTATTTGTCTAATCGAAAGCAGATTGTAGCGTTTAATGGTGGGACATCCAACCCCGCGGAAATTTTATCCGGTGTCCCTCAGGGCTCTATTTTGGGGCCTCTGCTGTATCTGATTTCCACTATTGGCTTTACTAATGTTTTAAATCATTGTACGCCATACATATATGCGGATGATATTCAGCTTCTTTATTCTTTTAACATGCGCGATTTTGAAACTGCTGAAGCCAATATCAGTACCAATACCAATACGCAGTGTTGAACAATTTGCTAGTAAGCTTTGTCTTCAAATAAATGCCTCTAAATCTTCAGTTGTGGTTTTTGGTGATAAGGCTTCTACTGATTTTGTTAAATCCAACATTCATTTGGAGGTCGCTGGCAATGAGCTCGGTTTTGAGAGTAATGCCAGGAATCTAGAGATCATTATTGATGAACGTCTTCGCTTTGATGGGCATGTCGAGCCTATTCCACCCTAAAATTGCTTTATAATAATAGATATGTCTTGAACCAGAAACTTAGAATACAGCTTTGTGATGTCCTGGTATTATCAATATTTAACTATGGCGACGTGGTTCATCACTCTTGTCTTGACAGTGTCCATATTATTTATATATTTATATTGTATATACTGTATACGTAGTGGAGAGCGCATATCACATGCGCTGGTGTGGGCTGGATGGCTGAATATGACGCGACGTAGCACTCTACACTGTTTGTGTTTCTACCATAAAATTATCCTGTTCAAGAAACCGCCTTACCTGTATAACAAGATTAAATTTCGCACGGACATACATAATATTAATGTTAGGCATAAACATACACTGACGATACCTCTCCACCGCTCAGAACTGTTTAAACGTAGTTTTTCTTACTGTATGCCTAACTTGTATAACTTGCTATCTGATTCATTCAAAGGTCTTGGTCTGATTTCCTTCAAGAGCAAAGTTAAGGTGTTTTTGAGTGAGCTATTGAATGATAGATTTTAGTTTGTTATTATTATTATTTTTGAAGAGGAAAGGAAAGAAATTTTTTTTTTCGGTTGTTCCTTTTTGATTTTGTTGTTGTATTCAAAATGAGAGTCTTTGAAAAACAGATTGATCAGGAGACTATTGCTCTTGGTCGACCTGACATGACCCTCTTTGATCAGATTTAGACACATCTCATTAATTTCTTAATTTTATTTGTCTTTGTATTACTCTTTGTTTTATTTTGTTTCTTATCTGATCAACAAACATCTTTATTATTATTATTACTTAACGACTTAACGAGATTTTACTGTATTTTAAACTACTGCACTATAATAAATTAAATCTGCTTTAATAGATTTATTACTTCGATTGTAATCAATTTAATGATTTTTTTAACCTTTACATAAAAGTATTTAAGGAAATGTTTTTACGATAATTACGAAATACAAAAATCAAATTTTTTTGATTTAATGAAATCTCTAAAAGGCAACAAGTGTGTTTTAGAAGAGGGGGTGAGTTACGAGCGTTTTTTTTTTCGTATGTTTTACGATGGGTGTTTGAAATCGGGGGCGCTTCTTAATGATCGTAGCGAAGGGTTGTTTTATTACAAAATCTGTAGTTAAATGTAGCCGAAATCACACGACGTTGATTTCAAAACTCTTCACGTATCGTAAAATGTTCATGTCTTTTTCCGAAATAGCATTCGATAAAAGTTTATAATTATTACAATTCTGAATCAAAAAGAAATTATTATAAACAATTTATGGTCTAGAAGATTTTTTATTAGATTTTTCGTATAGTTGCTTTAACAGTATTTTTTAATGGCATCTTTCCCTTTTTCTATGCCTTATGATTCCTGCCTCTTTGGGTACTACCAGAAATCGAAGAGCACCATTTCATCTTTTGATAAAATAGGCCTTGTTTGTCAGAGATTGCTAAGTAGAGATTTTAGGCATACTATTCAGTTATTATTACAGCCATGGTTATGTATTCGACCAAATCTGTCTAATTGACTCACTCTCGAAGCTTCTGTGATAAGAATCCTGAAGGCTGTATTGGTTTTAGCTGAGATGACTAAAACTGGTAGGATTTTGATTTTTAGGAATACGTTTAATTAGAGCATGCTTCCAAATGTCCGGAAACCGTCCCTCAGTAATACAGACATTTAACATATGTGTAAAATAAGGTAAAATAACTAGACAGGCAAGCTTAATAACATGACCTTAAATCATGCACAAGTTTCTCGACCAAAGTAGGGCAAACAGTAGAAAATTCAAAAACACCTCCATTATTAGGCAAACTAGTTTAAAAATCCAAAACCAATTGATCAAGAGGCATAGAATCAAGAATATCAGAGATACTCTTAAGAAAGTAATCATTCAGTTCGTTAACATTTTTCAAAACAGCAGGGATACCAGATACTGACATCTTTTTCAAACTAAGTGACCCTAGCTAAAACCACAATTGTCTTTTGTCACGCATACTACCAATATGACGAAAATAAGCTCTTTTCTCTGCCTTCACAGTAAATGTCGTTAAGTTCCGCATAGACTTATAATAGTCCCATCCAGCGCAGGACTGATTCCTCTTAAAGTTCGCTTTCGCCTCATTTCGCAATGAAATCATAAGTTTTAAGTTGTCAGTGAGCCAGGGTGGGCGTATCCTACTGCTTTTCCGTCTACACACCACAGGTGAAAAAACATCAAAAGCAGAAAGGATGCTATCATTGAGAAAAGGCTTCTCGTTAATGTCCTCAATAAAAAAATATGATTTAAAGAAATTTGCTTTAAAAATTCCCTAAAACCCGCCACATCGATCAAACTCAGACTTCTCCCGACCCAAACAGAAACTGCGGAGAAAGATTCAGCTAACGACAACTCACAAAAGATGATATCGTGATCAGAAATCTGAGAAGCAATAACCTCCGAATGTCTGATATCCACCGTACAGAAGGCAAAAACAAGATCAATCAATTGGGACGAAGTACGAGTAATTCTAGTTGGCTCACTAATCAACTGTTTAGCATCAAAGGATGAAAAAAGCGTTTGCAAGGCTTCAGTGTAAACACTGAAGCCTTGCAACTTCTTTTGAGAATTAAGAAAATCAATGTTGAAGTCACCACAGATTATAATCTCGTGAGTAAAAGGCAGACACAGAAAGATAGTTTCCTCAAGTTCACCCAGAAAAACGCTACATGGAAAATTGGGAGGACGATAAACAACTCCCAAAATAATTTTACGTTTATTCACGTGGAATAGTAACCATAGTTGTTCAATATTACAGGAACTTTCAATTATAGTGTATTTAAATATATTTCTTACATAAAAACACACACCACTACCCCTACCAATGCGGTCCACACTTTCCAAATTGTATCCCTCAACCAACAACGATCCGTCCGCAACATCAGACGACAACCAGGTCTTAGTCATAGCAAATACATCAAAATTCTGATGTCTAATAAGATTACAAAATTGATTAAACTTAGGGACTAAGGATCTAATGTTTAAGCGAGCAAATCTAAAGAGGTTACTCATAACCCCGATAATCACATCGCATCATGCAGCCACAAAAAAGAAAAAAAAAGAAACTTACAAAAATTTAAAAAACAATATATACAGGGTGAGTCGGGAGGAACGGACCAAACTTTAGGAGTGTATTGTACGCTTGAAAATAATGTAAAAAAGCTCATATGTTGTTATCCGATTTTCTTTTATTTTATTTTTTTTATTGCATAACTCTTACTGCATAACTACAATTAAACAAAATCTTATACATTAACATTAAATATTGGTCATCAGCGTTATTTTAGTAATTGTTCGAAAATATCGCCATTAACTTCTAAACATTTCCGGCTTCGTTTACTAAGAGCTCTTGTTGCTTTCCTTATTGCTACATGATTTTCCTTAATATTAACTGCAACATTTAGAATGCGCCTAAGTGCATCCCTAGTGTCAACTTTGACTTTGTATACCTCACTTTAGAACCATCCCCACAAACAATAATCAAGTGCTGTGAGATCTGGAGATCTTGGAGGCCAACTAATAGGACCACCACGACCAATCCAACGTCCTGGAAACCTTTCGTCCAAATGTTGCTTGACCTGACGAGCGAAATGCGCCGGAGCTCCATCGTGTTGAAAGTACATTTGCCTTCTAATGTTTAGAGGAACATCCTGCAGTAAATCATTTAATTCATTTTGTAAAAACTCTAGGTAATGGTTTCCTGTGAGGCGATTCTCCAAAATGAAAGGGCCAATTAAATAACCGTTGATCATACCACACCACACATTTACTGAAAACTTGTGTTGAAAGTTGTTTTCGATTGTTGCATGGGGATTTTCATCGGACCATACGTGACTATTACGAGTATTATGTAGGCCGTCGCGGGTAAATGTTGCTTCATCCGTGAAAAGAATATGCGATACAACACGATGATCATTATTTATCCACCGACAAAATTCTACATAATCTTCCGGCAGTAGATGTTGTACCTTACTTAAATGGTATGGATATAAGCATTGCTCGTGGAGTGTGTTTATTACTCTCTTTTGTGGGATGTCTAATTGAACAGCAATTCTGCGTAAGCTGGTCGTTGCATCTTCTTCTACTAGATCCAAAATATGTTCTACTTCATTTAAACATTGACGCGTAGCTCGTTCAGATGTTACTTTAACGCTGGGAAGTGTACCGGTTTCACGCAGTTTATTGAAAACCCTAATAAAAACGTTTTTATTAGGATGTCTGCGATTTGGAAACCGTTGACGATATTCATCTGCAGCAGCTGTAGCACTCCCGTTACAAAAACCATATACAAATAACATGTCTGTATATTCTAAATGTGAATAAGTACTTGGCATTTTATAGCACTTAATGCAAATCAAACTGTCAAATCTACGTTAAATGTTTAACTGTAGTTATGCAATCAATTGAAAAAAATGAAAATCGGATAACAACATATGAGTTTTTTTACATTATTTTCAAGCGTACAATACACTCCTAAAGTTTGGTCCGTTCCTCCCGACTCACCCAGCGCCCTCTACGAGCAATAACAAAACAAGTTTCAAATTCGTATTTCTCATGCTCGAAAACATAAAACTACCCCATTTTATGTTAATAGTACAAAAACTTTCAAAATTATCAAGAAATTTCGAAAAAAAATTTTAACTTTCAACACCCTATGCCTCGAAAACCACTGACATTTGTATAAGAGATGTTACGTTAAATCATCATATTTTGGTGTCTAGTATCTCCGGTATTCGGATTTCCCATTCTTTCTGACTCACCCTGTATATAGATAAATACAAAAAGAAAATCCGAAAAAGTAGACGTTGCCAACGGTATCCGCAAACAAATTACAAGTAAGATTTGTCTCGCATAGAACTAATTTTTTTAATAACATCATCTTGTTTATAAAAAATGTAACAATTTTCCATAGACATTTTTTGGACCGAATTTTTTAACCAAATACCTTACTACGCCCACCCGTTCACGAGTCAAATCCTCCAGAATAACCAGTTTTGAGCCTTTAAGTTTAGTTTGGGCTCTATAAATAGAATTACGTACAGACCTCCGACAAAACTTGACAATAATAGGTCTCGGCGTTTTATCAGCAGCCGCAGTAGCCCCCAAACGACGACAACAATCCACATCCTCCAACTTTAGATCGATCTTCAGTTCTTCTTTACAATTCTTCCCAAGCACCTCGGCAAGATCTTCCTTAGGTTTCTCAACAACGCCAAATAAACGTAGGTTATTTCTACGAGAATATTGTTCGTGTTCTTCCAACAGAAAAACATTTTCAGAGACTTGTTCCTCCAAAGTTGAAACACGGGCCTCCAGAGCAACAAGTTTCTGTCTTCCTCTAACTTGTCTTTAAAGATGTCAATCACCCGGTCTTTTAACTTTTCAATAAACTTATCCAGCAAAACTTATCCAACAATTCGGGCGACCATAGAATCATCTTCTTTATTTTCAGCCCTAGAAATACCCTTGGACATTATCACTTTATTAAATGCGGATAACCGGAATACACGTCTAAGCTGTACAAGCGCACATCACGGAAGGAATATAGTGCTGCAAGCTGGTTTAGGAACTTTTTACGCACCAACTGGGTGCTTTTTCTATTTTTTCTGCATTTGCAGTAGATTTAGGCAGGATGACCAAAGTTAATTTTGAAGTGATTTGGCTTAATGCCAAGAAAATTAACAACGACCCTTTCTATATACCACGATTGATTACTAAACCTTGTTGATGGTATAACATAATTACAGAAGTTGGAGCAGAAGTTTACTCTCAACGTTTGATGATCGAGGAGTTGTGGTGTCTGGGCAGAAACTGTACTATCTAAATTATTTGGGCTAAATAAAAAGAAATCGTTGATATAATTTGAATTGCCTTCCTTTCAGAGCTATTAAACAATTTTTAATCTTTTTAATCAACCGTATAAAACATAAAAGCTTTAACCTCATAAAAAATAATCTCTAAATCCACACTAAAAACTTGAATCTCTCTCAATAACCAATAGTTCCATCATACAATTTTATTTCAAATTGATCTCTACTTTTTATACGCGAACGTGAATTGTTTCTGGACGCGTGAAGTGGGCTAGTTCCACCCCCATACATCCCCTCTTCTCCAAAGCAGCCCCATCCAAGCTCGTATAAAAGTGAGCGATCGCACGCACAACACCGAGTTCTTGTTCAAAATTCAAAACTACCAGTAACTTTGATAAAAAATTTTTTAAAAAAGAAACTGGAACGATGTGTTTCATATCAAAAACAGAAATGTTCAAGATTATCGTCGTTTTAATTGTTTTGTGTTACACACAATCATCGGAAGGTAAGAAAAAAATTTTATTATTATTATTATTATTACTTTTTTCTTGGAAAATTTATAAAAATGATTTGTTATCGCTTTACATGTACAAATAAGAGTTTAAATTGATGTAGGTAATTTATTATTTATAATTAAGTAAGTTTTCCTTATTTGCTTTATTTTTCTTGCTACTAAAAAGATTTTATCTTAGAAATCGCTCGAAACAATCTTCTTAACCAACAAATTTCTAAGAAGTTTATTTTAAAACCTACTTAAAGTAAACAATTTTTATCTTTACTTATTTCGCTTTTATTACTTCAAATTAGTTATTAATTTAACAGAGAACGAGTTTCGACAAGTTAATAACGATTTTGACAATGTAACGTTAACGTGATAGATGAATATTTGCTCGATTTGAAATTGAGTTTCGTTATTGGGGAATGCGCATTATCAGGTTAAATGTTTCATGGCGTGCATTTTAATAGAGAATAATTTGTGAGGATGTTTTTTAATATTTATGTTTATTAGACAGGTATAGATAAAAATCAACATGCTAACTAAAGCTTTCAAAAAACATTGCGTGAGGAAACAACACATAAAATAAAATAACTTGTGACTTGTGAAATTAAAAATGAAAAACATCGGGTTCAAGTTATCCAAAACCCAACAACATGTTTTGGGTAACCGCGAAAGCCACAAATCGAAACGCCAAAATTGGTTTTCCTATGATTACATTGATTCACTCAAAACAAAATCAATTTTTTGACCTAGGGGATGATTTTAATATCAAGGGAAAGATTCCAGTTTCTGGTTTTTGTATGTAGCATCCGTAATGATTAGTTTTAGTATGCAAATGTAAGTTAAAGCCAGTGTTAAATTAATAAGAAAGCTGATGAGATATGTCAATTTATTTGGATCCAAGATACAAAATGAACTTTTTTGATGCTGATTAAACTAACGAAGCAACTCTAAAAAGAGGATACTTTCATTAATAACTGATGATATTTCCAAGAAATGAATTTTATAGCGCATTTTGAAAATTATCGATAAAAATTGCAACATCGAAAATTTTATCAAAACTTCAAATATTGTTTTCTCAAAAACTAAAAGATATTTTTCAAAATGTGTTGGTTCATTTGAAAGAGGACACTCTTATTTACACTTTGGGAAATTTTCATACTCATATTACAAGAACTCGATTTTATACGAATTTTTAAAACTTAATCGGCGAAAATAGCAAAATTCGAAAAAATTGTCGATTACTTCAAAAATTTATTTCTCAAGAAGTACAAGTGATTTTTTAAAACGTCTTGTTGCATAAAAAAGAGGATGCTATAATTAATAATCGGTGATATTTCCACAAGGATCCTTCCAGAAATGAATTTTATAGCGAATTTTGAAAGTTATCGATGAAAATTGCAACATCTAAAATTTTATCAAAACTTCAAATATTGTTTTCTCAAAAACTAAAAGATATTTTTCAAAATGTGTTGGTTCATTTGAAAGAGGACACTCTTATTTACACTTTGGGAAATTTGCATACTCATATTCCAAGAACTGGATTTTATACGAATTTTTAAAACTTAATCGGCGAAAATAGCAAAATTCGAAAAAATTGTCGATTACTTCAAAAATTTATTTCTCAAGAAGTACAAGTGATTTTTCAAAACGGCTTTTTGCATAAAAAAGAGGATGCTATAATTAATAATCGGTGATATTTCCACAAGGATCCTTCCAGAAATAAATTTTATAGCGAATTTTGAAAGTTATCGATGAAAATTGCAACATCGAAAATTTTATCAAAACTTCAAATATTGTTTTCTCAAAAACTAAGAACTATTTTTCAAAATGGGTTGGTTCATTGGAAAGAACACACTTTTATTAACACATTGGGAAATTATCATACTCATATTCTAAGAAATGGATTTTATACGAGTTTTTAAAACATAATCGGCGAAAATTGCAAAATTCGAAAAAATTGTCGATTACTTCAAAAATTTATTTCTCAAGAACTACAATTGATTTTTCAAAACGGTTTTTTGCATAAAAAAGAGGATACTTTAATTAATAATTGGTGATATTTCCACAAAGATCCGTAAGAAATGAATTTTATAGCGAATTTTGAAAGTTATCGATGAAAATTGCAACATCGAAAATTTTATCAAAACTTCAAATATTGTTTTCTCAAAAACTAAGAACTATTTTTCAAAATGGGTTGGTTCATTGGAAAGAACACACTTTTATTAACACATTGGGAAATTATCATTCTCATATTCCAAGAAATGGATTTTATACGAGTTTTTAAAACATAATCGGCGAAAATTACAAAATTCGAAAAAATTGTCGATTACTTCAAAAATTTATTTCTCAAGAACTACAATTGATTTTTCAAAACGGTTTTTTGCATAAAAAAGAGGATACTTTAATTAATAATTGGTGATATTTCCACAAACATCCGTCAAGAAATAAATTTTATAGCGAATTTTGAAAGTTATCGATGAAAATTGCAACATCGAAAATTTTTTCAAAACTTCAGATATTGTTTTCTCAAAAACTAAAAGTTATTTTTCAAAACGTGTTGGTTCATTGGAAAGACGCCACTTTTATTAACACCTCGGGAAATTTTCATACTCATATTCCAAGAAATGGATTTTATACGAATTATTAAAACTTAATCGGCGAAAATTGCAAAATTCGAAAAAATTGTCGATTACTTCAAAAATTTATTTCTCAAGAACTACAATTGATTTTTCAAAACGGGTTTTTGCATAAAAAAGAGGATACTTTAATTAATAATTGGTGATATTTCCACAAAGATCCGTCAAGAAATGAATTTTATAGCGAATTTTGAAAGTTATCGATGAAAATTGCAACATCGAAAATTTTTTCAAAACTTCAAATATTGTTTTCTCAAAAACTAAGAGCTATTTTTCAAAACGGCTTGGTTCATTGGAAAGAGGACACTTTTATTAAGACTTCGGGAAATTTTCATACTCATATTCCAAGAACTGGATATTATACGAGTTTTTAAAACTTAATCGGCGAAAATTGCAAAATTCGAAAAAATTGTCAATTATTTCAAAAATTTATTTCTCAAAAACTAAAAGTGATTTTTCAAAACGGCTTATTGCACTAAAAAGAGGATACTATAATTAATAATTGGTGATATTTTCACAAGGATCCTTCAAGAAATGAAGTTTATAGCAAATTTTGAAAGTTATCGATGAAAATTACATCATCGAAAATTTTATCAAAACTTTAAATATTGCTTTCTCAAAAGCTAAAAGCTATATTTCAAAACGGGTTGGTTCATTGGAAAGAAGACACTTTTATTAACACTTTGGGAAATTTTCATACTCATATTCCAAGAAATCGATTTTATACGAATTATTAAAATTTAATCGGCGGAACTTGCAAAATTCGAAAAAATTGCCGATTATTTCAAAAACTTATTTCTCAAAAACTAAAAGTGATTTTTCAAAACAGCTTGTTGCATTAAAAAGAGTATACTATAATTAATAATTGGTGATATTTTCACAAGGATCCTTCAAGAAATGAATTTTATAACGAATTTTGAAAGTTATCGATGAAAATTGTAACATCGAAAATGTTATCAAAACTTCAAATATTGTTTTCTCAAAAACTAAAAGTTATTTTTCAAAACGTGTTGGTTCATTGGAAAGAGGACACTTTTATTAATATTTCGAGAAATTTTCGTACTCATATTCCAAAAACTGGATTTTATACGAATTTTCAAACTTAATCGGTGAAAATTGCGAAATTCGAAAAAATTGTCGATTACTTCAAAAATTTATTTCTCCAGAACTACAAGTGATTTTTCAAAACGGCTTTTTACATAAAAAAGAGGATACTATAATTAATAATTGGTGATATTTCTACAAGGATCCTTCAAGAAATGAAGTTTATAGCACATTTTGAAAGTTATCGATGAAAATTGCAACATCGAAAATTTTATCAAAACTTCAAATATTGTTTTTTCAAAAACTAAGAACTATTTTTCAAAACGGGTTGGTTCATTGGAAAGAACACACTTTTATTAACACTTTGGGAAATTTTCATACACATATTCCAAGAACTGGATATTATACGAATTTTTAAAACTTAATCGGCGAAAATTGCTAAATTCGAAAAAATTGTCGATTACTTCAAAAATTTATTTCTCAAGAACTACAAGTGATTTTTCAAAACGGCTTTTTGAATAAAAAAGAAGATACTATAATTAATAATTGGTGATATTTTCACAAGCATCCTTCAAGAAATGAATTTTATAACGAATTTTGAAAGTTATCGATGAAAATTGTAACATCGAAAATTTTATCAAAACATCAAATATTGTTTCTCAAAAACTAAAAGTTATTTTTCGAAACGTGTTGGTTCATTGGAAAGAAGACACATTTATTAACACTTTGGTAAATTTTTATACTCATATTCCAAGAACTGGATTTTATACGAATTTTTAAAATTTAATCGGCGAAAATTGCAATATTCGAAAAAATTGTCGATTACTTCAAAAATTTATTTCTCAAGAACTACAATTGATTTTTCAAAACAGTTTTTTGCATAAAAAAGAGGATACTTTAATTAATAATTGGTGATATTTCCACAAAGATCCGTCAAGAATTGAATTTTATAGCGAATTTTGAAAGTTATCGATGAAAATTGCAACATCGAAAATTTTATCAAAACTTCAAATATTGTTTTCTCAAAAACTAAGAGCTATTTTTCAAACCGGCTTGGTTCATTGGAAAGAGGACACTTTTAATAACATTTTAGGAAATTTTCATACTCATATTCCAAGAAATCGATTTTATACGATTTATTAAAATTTAATCGGCGGAACTTCCAAAATTTGAAAAAATTGTCGATTATTTCAAAAATTTATTTCTCAAAAACTAAAAGCGATTTTTCAAAACGGCTTGTTGCATTAAAAAGATGATAATTTGATTAATAATTGGTGATATTTCCACAAGGATCCTTCAAGAAATGAATTGTATAGCGAATTTTGAAAGTTATAGATGAAAATTGTAACATCAGAAATTTTATCAAAACATCAAATATTGTTTCTCAAAAATTAAAAGTTATTTTTCGAAACGTGTTGGTTCGTTGGAAAGAAGACACGTTTATTAACACTTTGGTAAATTTTTATACTCATATTCCAAGAACTGGATTTTATACGAATTTTTAAAACTTAATCGGCGAAAATTGCACAATTCGAAAAAATTGTCGATTATTTCAAAAATTTATTTCTCCAGAACTAAAAGTGATTTTTAAAAACGGCTTTTTGCATTAGAAAGAGGATACTATAATTAATAATTGGTGATATTTCCACGAGGGTCTTTCAAGAAATGAATTTTATAGCGAATTTTGAAAGCTATCGATGAAAATTGCAACATCAAAAATTTTATCAAAACTTCAAATATTGTTTTGTCAAAAACTAAGAACTATTTTTCAAAACGGGTTGGTTTATTGGAAAGAAGACACTCTTATTAACAGTTTGGAAGATTTTCATACTCATATTCCAAGAACTGGATTTTATATGAATTTAGTCGATAATTTCAAAATTTTATTCCTCAAGAACTGAAAGTGATTTCCTGCTCTTTCACTTTCAAGACGATTGCGTCTCTTACAGTGTATCCAGCTAAAAGTACTGAACGATCTTTCAGTTGCTGCTGATGTGACTGATTCTGACAAAATACGAACAGCAATTTTGCTTAATGTAGTACTGCTACAGAGTCTTTTTCACCACGACAAAGGGCTCATCAATGCCAGGCTTGTATTTTCCCATACAAAAGCTCTAGTCCACAAACCTTCATTAGACTTATGCTTTGCCAAATCCGCCATAACGTCTAGTTTCATTTGCTTGGCTACAGTGTACAGGTGTGTCTGTAAGTGATGGCATAATTTTAATTACAAATAGTAAAGTCAAAACGATGACGATTCGTGTAAAAATAAAAGATATAGGCCATCAAAGTTTAGACATTTTCAATATGGTTTGTCTTAGAAGGATACAATTTGGCAAATAGTGCTTTTGAAAATATGCTAATACAGGATCAATGCTGGACAGGTGTTCACAAAGGTTATTTCTTTAAAAAATTTGTAATATGTCGTAAACCATTAAATTTTCCAACTGATTCGAAAAGATTATTTTTATTACTTTAAAATTATTTTTACTCTTATAAATTTTTGATTAAACGCATCGGTTTCGAGTTATTCACAAAAAGATTCAAGTTCGTTTAAAAGAAATCTGTTTAATTATATTACTCAATATAGCATAAAATCTGGATTTACTTCTACTCTCGACAAATGGTATGAATACAATTGCTATTCATGTCGGACATGCCAAGATGTACCTTTGGATATTCTGAAATGTCTAAACTGTTGTTACCAACAGTACTAGCAGTACTACGATCTGCCACAAAATCTAAAATGTTTTCTCCTAGTTGGGGTGTATGAACTGACCTCTATCTCTTATTTCCCATTATTTACATACTTCTGTCTTAAATTTCCTATCTTACGTAAATGTCTTTCGATATTTATCTATATCGAATGTTTATCTATGGGTTGTCTTTACTTACAATTTGTTTCAATAAGCATCTAAGATTAATGAAAACATTGCAAAATTGAGGTTGTATCTTTATGCAAATATCTCGAAAACGATGCGTCTAATCAAAAATTTCTAAGAGTGAAAATAATTTTAAAATGAAATAGGCTTTTTGAATGAAAATTTAAAGGTTTATGACATAATAAACAAGTTTCAAGGAAATAATTTTTGTGAACACCTGTATAGCATTGATCCCGCGATTCGATATTTTCAATAGTGATCTTAAACGATTTCTTATGATAACATTGCACTGTTTGCCAAATTTAGTCTTTCTAAGACGAACCATATTGAAAATATTTAAGAATATGTTGAAAATTTCTTAACTTTGAAGGCCTATATCTTAGCCATTTATGGGTTTAGATCAAACATTTTTATGCTACGATTTACAGAAACACCCTGTATGTATATAAATGCCATAGCGTCAATTTACTCTTCGTGAGAGAGATTGGATCTAACATTTTAGCAGTCAAGTGTAGCAAACTTCTTTCGATCTTTAATTTTTTTAATGAAGTTCGAACGTTCTTCATCATTACTCAAAAAATCAGCAAGTTTATTGATGAACACTCGATTTCTCTAAGAGCATTATCAATCTTATGAATTAAATGCAAATTTTCTTTAAGAACTGTAATCCAAGACACAATTGGATTCAAAATTTCATGTAAGATTATGATCTGCGGCCAAAAATGATCGTCGTCCATCAAAAGAGATTGTATTTTCTTAGTTAGAGTGATAGCTTTTTTCTTAGTTAGAGTGAGACTTTCAATGGTGAATAAATAGCCCCCACGAGTCTTGCAAGGTAATTTAAGGCTTATGTTGTAATTCTTGCTGCTATTTATTTCTATTATTTCTTATGCTATTTATAATACATTGTTTGATTGAGGGAGAACTTAAAATATCATTGCATAAAAGACACAGTGTGTGTGACAAAACATTCTAAAGGTACCAAGTGAGGATATATTTCTTTAAGTAGCCTAAATGCTTTTGCCATATTGGCCGCGTTATCACCAAATACTACAAAAAATTTGTGGGCTAGTCCATATTTTTGTAATATTTTCCCCATTTCGTCTATTTATGTCTATGTGCTTTGGTAAGCAAAAATTCGACAAAGAACGCCGGCTAAGGTAGAAACAAACAACTTCATTGTGCATATTGCTCCAGCCCTCACACTGTAAATGCTAATTTTGAGCTTCTTCCAACTGCACGCTAATCTTCGTCTTCATATCGTTGTATTTTCTGTCCAGAAAAGTGGTTGAAATTTGCTTTCTATTTGGTAATGGAAAGGTGGATCGCAGTTGTTTCAAAAATTCTTTCCACAAAGGGTGTTCAAAGTTTGACTTTGAGTGTTGGACGTGGTAATCGATGTTTCAACAATCACAGTATCGTCATCAGTACTATTATCATTGTCTGTAATTGCTAACTGATTTCCAGTACCTTTTGGAAGTTTTTTGACATTCCCAAAGTACTTTTTTCCGCAATATTTGCAGGATACTTGATTACCAAGCCATCATCAAACAGGTCTCAAATGACACTCTTCTTTCTTCCATTGTGTAAAAGTTCCACAACACATAAAAGACGAAAAAACGATTATTAAACACCACCGAATCAAACGAATGCATTACAAATTACAACTAATATTAGTTACTCCGCGTATGAGCGAACGAATTATACAGGATTGTAGATTTGGGGGAATAACCGAATTAAGTCGACACGAAGGGGCTTCCCCGAATGCTTATTCTGAATCTGACCGAGAAAATAAATACCAAATTTTCGACTAGGTATTTTAAGTTTGGGTAAATACCCTATTGTTACCTACCAAATATTTACCTTCCCGGAGGATAAATACATTTACCCATCACTAGGTATTACTTTTGGGTTGGGTTGATTTTGGCTTAGGTTACAAATACAATTTGTATAGTGGCTACAACTACATCTAGTTGTTGATTCCAGTATCCAAGTGATGATTCCAGTATCTAATTTTATCCTTTGCTGGATTATTCCAAGGCAATTGATAGAGTTAATCATGAAACACTCACAGCAGTATTAGGTTATATTGGTTTTGAACATAATGCAAAAAAGTTGTTAAATAATTTTCTAACAGATAGAGAACAGGCAGTATCGGTGGGGTTGATTACTCTGATTTTCTGGAAATGTCTCTGTGAAAGTCTTGTCCTGTCAGTTTTTAACTATGCTGATGTTCTGTACTCTACTTTTTTGCTCTATGTCTCAAAAGATAAAATTCAAAAAACGCAAAATTTCTGTATAAGCTTATTGTTTGGTCTTCACCGAAGTGATCATGTAAGTGATAAGTTTCCGGAATTAAAATGGTTAAACATTTTACTACCACCTTTACAACAAAATAAGTTTTTTGTGGGGATGTACACACTGTAAACATTAGATTTAAGGGGAGATTATCTCCACCTACTTTTCATACACATTTTTTCAAAAAACCATTTCCTTCTAGATTGCTAAGAAATGAATGAACTTAAACTTGAGTGGACAGTGTGTGCATCATCAATAACTTTTAAAAGACACATGCTAAATTATTTACATGGGCGGCAGTGATCTTCACGTTTGTAAAAATTTAATTTAACTATGTAAATTGTAAGTTAATTGTCTGAAGAGACGGTTTAGTACAGGTAATGCGTAGTAAGGTGGAAGAGCAATACGAGTTGAACCATGCCATAAGATTGTTCTCGTGAATGATTTTTTTTCTTTTTTATTATTGGTAACTACTTACTTTAATTTTCTGATAATTTATTTTTCTTCTATTATTTTCTTTTACAATCATTGTAAATTGTTTCTTTGTATGAGTTAATGTTTTGAGAACAATAAAACAATTTATTATTATTATTCAGTATCCTGTTGGTGGTTACAACATTCATGGTGATTCGTTTGAGTATCCAGAAGTTAAATATTAGAACCAAATCTACTTGTTAATTCCAGTATCCAGTGGATGATTCTAATATCAAGTAAAAAAATCCAGTTTCTGGTTTTTTATATGTAGCATCCGGAATGATTAATTTTAGTATACAAATGTTAGTTATTACTTTCGGATTGATGATTGTTGATCCTGTTGGTGGATACAATATTTATGGTGATTCGTTTCAGTATCCAGAAGTTACATACAGTTTCCATAGTAGTTAGAACTACATCTAGCTTATCAATATTTACCTCCAGGTTCATCTTTATAGCACCAAGTAAATAAATCAAAAAATCAATATTCTTCAACAGATGATGCATTAAAACCGTCATCAGGCACCACGTAACGGTTTTAATGAAAACCGAAACAAATTTGTAGCACCGATTTTAATTAATTTTAATAAATTATTTACTACATCTGGTTATTGATTCCAGTATCCAAGTGATGATTTCAGTATCTAATTGCTGATTTCAATATTGTGTTGGTGGATACAATATTCATAGTGATTCGTTTCAATATTCAGAAATTAAATACAGTTCTCACTCAGTTCAATCTACTTGTTAATTCCAGTATCTAGTGGATGATTCCAGTATGTAGTGGTTGATTCCAGTATCTAGGGGGTGATTCTAATATCAAGTGAAAGATTCCAGTTTATGCCTTTTTGTAAGTAGCATCCGTAATGATTAGTTTTAGTATGCGAATGTTAGTTATTCCTTTTGGGTTGGAATCCTTTCGGGTTGGGTTGATTTATGTTTAGGTTGCAAATACAGTTTCTATAGTGGTTACAACTAAATTTAGTTGTTAATTCCAGTATCTAATTGCTGATTTCAATATTCTCTTGGTGGATACAATATTCATAGTGATACGTTTCAATATCCAGAAATTAAATACAGTTTTTATAGTGATTAGAACCAAATCTACTTGTTAATTCCAATATCCAGTTAATGATTCCAGTATGTAGTGGTTGATTCCAGTATCTAGGGGGTTATTCTAATATCAAGTGAAAGATTCCAGTTTCTGGCTTTTTCTAAGTAGCATCCGTAATGATTAGTTTTAGTATGCAAATTTTAGTTATTCGTTTTGGGTTGGAATCCTTTTGGGTTGGGTTGATTTTGGCTTAGGTTGCAAATACACTTTCTATAGTGGTTACAACTAAATTTAGTTGTTAATTCCAGTATCTAATTGCTGATTTCAGTATTCTGTTGGTGGATACAATATTTATGGTGATTCGTTTCAATATTCAGAAATTACATACAGTTTCCATAGTGATTAGAACCAAATCTACTTGTTAATTCCAGTATCTAGTGAATGATTCCAGTATGTAGTAGTTGATTCCAGTATCTAGGGGGTAATTCTAATATGAAGTGAAAGATTCTAGTTTCTGGCTTTTTGTAAGTAGCATCCGTAATGATTAGTTTTAGTACGCAAACGTTAGTTATTCCTTTTCAGTTGGAATCCTTTCGGGTTGGGTTGATTTTGGTTTAGGTTGCAAATACAGTTTCTATAGAGGTTACAACTAAATTTAGTTGTTAATTCCAGTATCTAATTACTGATTTCAATATTCTGTTGGTGGATACAATATTTATAGTAATTCGTTTCAATATCCAGAAATTAAATACAGTTTCCATAGTGATTAGAACCAAATCTACTTGTTAATTCCAGTATGTAGTGGTTGATTCCAGTATCTAGGGGTCATTCTAATATCAAGTGAAGGATTCCAGTTTCTGGCTTTTTGTAAGTAGCATTCGTATGATTAGTTTTAGTATGCAAATTAATGTTAGTTATTCGTTTTGGGTTGGAATCCTTTCGGGTTGGGTTGATTGTGGTTTAGGTTGCAAATACAGTTTCTGTAGTGGTTACAACTAAATTTAGTTGTTAATTCCAGTATCTAATTGCTGTATTCAAGATTCTGTTGGTGGATACAATATTTATAGTGATTCGCTTCAATATCCAGAAATTACATACAGTTTCCATAGTGATTTGAACCAAATCTACTTGTTAATTCCAGTATCTAGTGGATGATTCCAGTATGTAGTGGTTGATTCCAGTATCTAGGGCGTCATTCTAATATCAAGTGAAGGAATTCAGTTTCTGGCTTTTTCTAAGTAGCATCCGTAATGATTAGTTTTAGTATGCAAATGTTAGTTTATTCCTTTTGGGTTGGAATCCTTTCGGGTTGGGTTGATTTTGGTTTAGGTTGGAAATACAGTTTCTATAGTGGTTACAATTAAATCTAGTTGTTGATACAAGTATCTAATTGCTGATTTCAATATTCTGTTGGTGGATACAATATTCATAGTGATTCGTTTCAATATCCAGAAATTAAATACAGTTTCTATAGTGATTAGAACCAAATCTACTTGTTAATTCCAGTATCTAGTGGTTGATTCCAGTATCTAGGAGGTCATTCTCATATCAAGTGAAAGATCCAGTTTCTGGCTTTTTGTATGTAACATCCGTAATGGTTAGTTTTAGTATGCGAATGTTAGTTATTACTTGTGGGTTGGGATCCTTTCGGGTTGGGTTGATTTTGGCTTAGGTTGCAAATACAGTTTCTATAGTGGTTACAACTAAATTTGGTTGTTAATTCCAGTATTTAATTGCTGATTTCAGTATTCTGTTGGTGGATACAATATTTATAGTGATTCGTTTCAATGTCCAGAAATTAAATACAGTTTTTATAGTGATTAGAACCAAATCTACTTGTTAATTCCAGTATCTATGGCGTCATTCTAATATCAAGTGAAGGAATTCAGTTTCTGGCTTTTTGTATGTAGCATCCATAATGATTAGTTTTGGTACGCAAACGTTAGTTATTCTTTTTGGGCTGGAATCCTTTCGGATTGGGTTGATTTTGGTTTAGGTTGTAAATACAGTTTCTATAGTGGTTACAACTAAATTTGGTTGTTAATTCTAGTATCTAATTGCTGATTTCAATATTCTGTTGGTGGATACAATATTTATAGTGATTCGTTTCAATATTCAGAAATTACATACAGTTTCCATAGTGATTAGAACCGAATCTACTTGTTAATTCCAGTATCTAGTGGATGATTCCAGTATGTTGTGGTTGATTCCAGTATCTAGGGGGTGATTCTAATATCAAGTGAAAGATTCCAGGTTCTGGCTTTTTGTAAGTAGCATTCGTAATGATTAGTTTTAGCATGCAAATGTTAGTTATGCTTTTTGGGTTGGAATCCTTTTGGGTTGGGTTGATTTTGGCTTAAGTTGCAAGTACAGTTTCTATAGTGGTTACAACTAAATTTGGTTGTTAATTCCAGTATCTAATTGCTGATTTCAGTATTCTGTTGGTGGATACAATATTTATAGTGATTCGTTTCAGTATCCAGAAATTAAATACAGTTTTTATAGAGATTAGAACCAAATCTACTTGTTAATTCGAATATCCAGTGAATGATTCCAGTATGTAGTGGTTGATTCCAGTATCTAGGGGGTCATTCTAATATCAAGTGAAAGATTCCAGTTTCTGGTTTTTGTATGTAGCATCCGTAATGGTTAGTTTTAGTATGCAAATGTTAGTTATTACTTTTGGGTTAGGATCGTTTCGGGTTGGGTTGATTTTGGCTTAGGTTGCAAATACAATTTCCATAGCGGTTACAACTACATCTAATTGTTGATTCCAGTATCTAATTGATGATTTCAGTATCCTATTGGTATATACAATATTCGTGGTGATTCGTTTCAGCATCTAGAAGTTAATCCTTAACCGACCATGTGACATTTTCTTTACACAGATTTTTCTCTGATATTTGGATTATTTTTGAAGCTTTGGTGAAGAATATATGAGTTGATGATAGAGACATTGAGAATTCGGAAGAATTTTTATACCATATTTGCAAGGCTTCTTAGGCATGTAAACTTTAAAGTGTGTTCTTCCTCTAAAACTCACAAGCATTTCAACAACAGTAACTGAATCACCTAATCCATAAACATTTTGTGAGTTTTCGATAAATTTCTTGAAAATTGTAGATATTGCTGTGGGATCTTCTTTTCTACGATGCACCTCGTTTCAGGATTGTCAAATCGCAAAGTCTTTGACTCATTACGCCTCTAAATATGTCACGAACTGTTCCGTCAGTAACAAAAAGTATATCTAAAGTACATTTTCATGATTTCAATTAAAGACACCAGTATAAATTAGCTTTTAACTCTATTATACCTACATCTCTAAGGTGACTGATACTATTTTTATCTTTATATTCTGAGCGCATTTGTGAAAGTTTATTGTTTGTCTATTCAATGATTTCATTTAAAATATCTGCTGAAAAGAATATCTTCTCTCATACAGAAGTTGCATTCGCACTGTTATCAAGTTTATGAGTTTTTCCTTTCAGTTGTGGCACCAGTACACCAACCAAAACCGCTTTTCTTATAAAAGTACTTTCAAAAAGTACTTTTATAAGTTTCTTTCTATCATTATCGCAGTTATTTTCAGAAAACCTCCTCTGATGTACCGCCAATATCACTATACCATTTTAGACATCTAACAAACTACGCAGAACTGTGTTTATCTAGTAGTTTACATGCAAGTGACGATATAGTGATGTGAATTGGCTTAGTGGTGGTGCACCAATAGAAGAAAAATCTTTCTTGACTGTTTTGAGGTCGCGTGACTGCTTTGTGAGCGGTATTTTCCAAAAAATAATATAATATCTAATAGTTGGTTAAGGGTTAAATAGAGTTTCCATAGTGATTAGAACTAGGTCTACTTGTTAATTCCAGTATCCAGTGTGTATTTCAGTATGTAGTGGTTGAATCCAGTAACTAGTGCATGATTATACTTATCTACTGAACGATTCCAGTTTCTGGCTTTATCCATTTGTTGAATATATTAAGGTAATAAAGGACATGCAAACAAAAACAACTTTATTGGAGAAACCGGTTGATAGATCTCGATTTTCAACAATATTTTCATAGTTAAACAATATCATAGTATGCTAAGATTTCCTACTCTTGCTATATTCCCAAAAATGTTATCTTCCTAAAGGCATCATATTGAAAATTTTCGAACCAATTTTAATAAATTATTTATTAAAAAGCTTTTTGTTATTAGTAAAGTTTTAGTTGGATATTTATTTTTTTTAGGTGGAAGTTTAAGAGGACAAACCGTCATAAACAAGAAAAAAATTAGTAAGTAAATGAAATAAAATAAAATAAAACGTACATCAACACGCACGAATTATTTATAGCACACAAACAATTTTCCGCAAAAATAAAGAAATTTATTTCAAACCCATTTCATATATGAACTCTATACGTAAAATTATTACTCGTTTATGAATTTTTGATGACGTTGATCAAAGTAGATGCGGTTTTGATATCTGGAGGCGGTACGAATGCATAAGTAATGAAACACACTCAACTGACACCCGTTTTGTAAATTATCAAAATAAAAACAAACCGTTCTTAAAATTGTGTTTGTACAAGTTTATTTTAAATCAACAAAAACCGACGATACATTTAATAAATATAATTCATTAAAAATAAATTTTAACCGTTTTAAACGTAGATAATAAAAATATTCACGTCATTTCCGGATTTGAGACCAAAAAAAAAAAGGGAGCAAAAATCCGTTCAATTCACATTTCGTCCGAAAATCCTGCGTTAAAAATGCTCAAAAAGCGCTTTTAAAAACTATGAATGAGCTTTATTCTATTCTTTAAATTAAACGATCAAAAAATTTTAAAAATGAAATACTCAAAGGCTTCAAAAACAATTTTAGTTCACTTCACGTTTAATAATAATTAATTACAATTTTAATGCACACAAATTCGGAAAGTTATCGACACTGTTGCGTTCAGTCTTCATACCGGGAATTTCATATAACTCGCAATATAAATGCAGTAACCATAGTTACGAAACTAGTACTGTCCCACATAAAATGTAGCATAGCTTGATAGTATAGGCATTGGGTGAATGTTTCTAGTTCTAGGTCTAGTGCTAGTTCTATTTTTCGGTCGATAAAAATATACCATAATCTAACGCTGAATAACAATTAAAACTGGAACTAATACGAGACCTAGATCTAGAAATATTCGAATTTAGCCGCACTTCTCTCTAGATGGGTAAAGCAGAATGATTCTAGATTTAGGTCTTGTGTTAGTGCTGGTGATAGTGCTAGTGCAAAACTAGAACTAATACTAGACCTAGAACTAGAAACGTTTGTGTCATTATTAAGAATTGGATCTTTATTCAATTTCATATTCAAGCAATTTTTTGATATCTTAATGAGTTTAGGAACAAAATATTCTTAAAAATAATATTGAAAAATTCCAAATTAAAAAAATCCGTTTTGTTGGGGTTGAGTTCAAAAATTAATATCGTCTTTATATTTAGAATCGAAGAAACGAAACTTAGTGGTTTTATTTAGAATTGAATGGCGATTTTAATGCTTCAAACCATTTTTGGATATCTCAATTAGTTTAAGAGAAAAAATTCTCAAAGATAACATTAAAAATTCATCTGTTAAAAAATCCGTATTTTAAGGTTATATTCAAAAATTAATATCTACTTTATGTCTAGAATCGAAATTTTGCAAAATTATTAAGAATTGAATAACGATTTTAATGAATCAAG
Organism: Onthophagus taurus; assembly: GCF_036711975.1. NCBI lineage: Eukaryota > Metazoa > Arthropoda > Insecta > Coleoptera > Scarabaeidae > Onthophagus > Onthophagus taurus. Next base: position 6,281,874 of record NC_091968.1, on the reverse strand, counting down.
CCATTTTTTGATATCTCAATTAGTTTAGGAGGAAAATATTCTTAAAGATAACATTGAAAAATTATAATTTAAAAAAATCCGTTTTGTTGGGGTTGAATTAAAAAATTAATATCTGCCTTATATTTAGAATTGAAGAAACAAAACTTTATGGTATTACTTAGAATTGAATGACGATTCTAATGCTTTAAATCATTTTTTGATATCTCAATTAGTTTAAGAGAAAAAAGTTCTAAAAGATAACATTAAAAAATTTATCTTTTAAAAAGTACGTTTTTTAAGGTTATGTTCAAAAATTAATATCTCCTTTATGCCAAGAATCGAAGAATCTAAATTTTGTGTAATTATTAAGAATTGAATAACGATTTTATTGCTTTAAGCCATTTTTTGATATCTCAATTAGTTTAGGAGGGAAATATTCTTAAAGATAACATTGAAAAATTATAATTTAAAAAAATCCGTTTTGTTGGGGTTGAATTAAAAAATTAATATCTGCCTTATATTTAGAATTGAAGAAACAAAACTTTGTGGTATTACTTAGAATTGAATGACGATTCTAAAGCTTTAAATCATTTTTTGATATCTCAATTAGTTTAAGAGAAAAAAGTTCTAAAAGATAACATTAAAAAATTTATCTTTTAAAAAGTACGTTTTTTAAGGTTATGTTCAAAAATTAATATATACTTTATGCCAAGAATCGAAGAATCTAAATTTTGTGTAATTATTAAGAATTGAATAACGATTTTATTGCTTTAAGCCATTTTTTGATATCTCAATTAGTTTAGGAGAAAAATATTTTTAAAGATAACATTCAAACATTACAATTTAAAAAAATCCGTTTTGTTGGGGTTGAGTTCAAAAATTAATATCTGCTTTATATTAGGAATCGAAGAAACGAAACTTTGTGGTTTCATTTAGAATTGAATGACGATTTTAATGCTTCAAATCATTTTGCGATATCTCAATTAGTTTAAGAGAAAAGAAATCTCAAAGGTAACATTACAAAATTCATCTTTTAAAGAATCCGTTTTTTAAGGTTACATTCAAAAATTAATATCTGCTTTATGCCTAGAATCGTAGAATCGAAATTTTGTGTCATTATTAAAAATTGAATAACGATTTTAATGACTCAAGCCATTTTTTGATATCTCAATTAGTTTAGGAGGAAAACATTTTTAAATATTACATTGAAAAATTACAATTTACAAAAATCCGTTTTGTAGGGCTTGAGTTCAAAAATTAATATCTCCTTTATATTTATAAGCGAAGAAACGAAACTTTGAGGTTTTATTTAGAATTGAATGACGATTTTAATGCTTAAAACAATTTTTTGATATCTCAATTAGTTTAAGAGAAAAAAATTCTCAAAGATAAGATTAAAAAAATTGATCTACTAATAAAAACCGTTTTTTAAGATTATGTTCAAAAATTAATATCTACTTTATGCCTAGAATCGAAATTTTGTGTCATTATTAAGAATTGAATAACGATTTTAATGCTTCAAGCAATATTTTGATATCACAAATAGTTGAGGAGGAAAATATTATTAAAGATAACATTGAAAAATTACAATTTAAAAAAATCCGTTTTATTGGGGTTGAGTTCAAAAATTAATATCTCCTTTATATTTAGAATCGAAGAAATAAAACTTTGTGATTTTATTTAGAATTGAATGACGATTTTAATGCTTTAAGCCATTTTTTGATATCTCAATTAGTTTAGGAGGAAAATATTCATAAAGATAATATTGAAAAATTACAATTTGAAAAAATCCGTTTTGTTGTGGTTGACTTCAGAAATTAATATCTCCTTTATATTTAGAATCGAAGAAACAAAACATTGTGATTTTATTTAGAATTGAATGACGATTTTAATGCTTAAAACAATTTTTTGATATCTCAATTAGTTTAAGAGAAAAAAATTCTCAAAGATAAGATTAAAAAAATTGATCTACTAATAAAAACCGTTTTTTAAGATTATGTTCAAAAATTAATATCTACTTTATGCCTAGAATCGAAATTTTGTGTCATTATTAAGAATTGAATAACGATTTTAATGCTTCAAGCAATATTTTGATATCACAAATAGTTGAGGAGGAAAATATTATTAAAGATAACATTGAAAAATTACAATTTAAAAAAATCCGTTTTATTGGGGTTGAGTTCAAAAATTAATATCTCCTTTATATTTAGAATCGAAGAAATAAAACTTTGTGATTTTATTTAGAATTGAATGACGATTTTAATGCTTTAAGCCATTTTTTGATATCTCAATTAGTTTAGGAGGAAAATATTCATAAAGATAATATTGAAAAATTACAATTTGAAAAAATCCGTTTTGTTGTGGTTGACTTCAGAAATTAATATCTCCTTTATATTTAGAATCGAAGAAACAAAACATTGTGATTTTATTTAGAATTGAATGACGATTTTAATGCTTTAAACCATTTTTTGATATCTCTACTAGTTTAAGAGAAAAAAATTCTCAAAGATAACATTAAAAAATTCATCTTTTAAAAAATCCGTTTTTTAAGGATATATTCAAAAATTAATATCTCTTTTATATCTAGAATCGAAGAATCGAAATTTTACAAAATTATTAAGAATTGAATAACGATTTTAATGAATCAAGCCATTTTTTGATATCTCAATTGGTTTAGGAGGAAAATATTCTTAAAGATAACATTGAAAGATTACAATTTAAAAAAATCCGTTTTGTTGGGGTTGAGTTCAAAAATTAATATCTGCTTTATATTTAGAATCGAAGAAACGAAACTTTGTGGTTTTATTTAGAATTGAATGACGATTTTAATGCTTTAAGCCATTTTTTGATATCTCAATTAATTTAGGAGGAAAATATTCTTAAAGATAACATTGAAAAATTACAGTTTAAAAAAATCTGTTTTGTTGGGGTTCAGTTCAAAAATTAATATCTCCTTTATATTTAGAATCGAAAAAACGAAACTTAGTGGTTTCATTTAGAATTGAATGACGATTTTAATGCTTCAAACCATTTTTGGATATCTCAAAAATTGTGAAATATAAAATTACAATTACACGTCTTTTGAGACGGTTGCATTTTGAGTGGGACAAAGTAAGTAGGTTTCTATGGAAATATATTTTAGTATATTGCATCTTATGTGAAATTCACTGTATTTATATCAAAGACGTGAAAATTTAAAAGGACTGCTACATCCTAGTAACAGGTGTACAGGTCGAAGGTCCATTCGTGACGTCAACGCTGAATAACAATTAAAACGTTATATCCGAAGTCTATTCTAACGAGATTCGTTATATCGAGGTTTTACTATAGTAAGTATGGAAGTCGTTTTAAATAATGGATGGAAAAGTGGATTTGCCACATTATTCTCGAAGATGCTAAAAGATAAAGAACTAAAAACCGGGTGTAATGTTACTCGGTGTTACCTCAAAGGATTTGGTTCGGTTCTAGGTATAACAACGGTTGAATGGGGCGAAAACTTTTATGGAATGAATATTTTAAGAGTTTTACTCGTAAGAAGAAGCTACGCCGATATTTCTAAAATTTATAAGGTCTTTATTATTAAAAGCGAATCGAATGAATTCTTTCAAATCCACTTCACATATTAATTATTGATTTTTTTCACTCAATTTCTGTTAGAACTCATTTCCGGTGTAACATCATTTGCGTAATGCAAAAATAAACAATCAAAAAATACAATTTCAAGAATTTGTAACTTGTAATCAATAATATTTGTTTTAGGTGCTTGCTTAAATTATGGACATTCATGTTTGGGAGGTAAATGTTCAATTAAATTAATTCGTTATCTAACTTATTTCTTTTCATATACATTTCTATTCGTAGATTTTTATTCTTGTTGCGTAATCTAATATTCTTTTGTAGCCCATGGAAAAAGAGATCAACTAAGGAGTACACCTGCACGTGATGACTCCACGATTATGGAGATACCGATCGATATCAGATGGTTTTTAACTAAATTATATGGAGGAAATAATGTTATGGATGTGCCGGGATTAAGATATCAGCAACGCCAAAGAGAAAACGATTTCAACGAATATATTCAAAGGTTGATAAAGAAATTAAATCCTAATCGAAAATAATTTTGTTCTTTTAGTTTTCCCGAAGACAATGAAATTAAAGAACCTGAAGATACCTATATTGAAGATGAATACAAGGTTTTAAAAGATATCCAATTTTTAAACTTTTTGGTAAAAAAATTAACACAAAAAAATATGTAATATAGATTTAAAATTTCTTGTTTTAGAAAAATAGAAAATTCTTTAATCAAGACATTTATCGTAATTAATAAAAAAAGGATGGATATGGAAACTTGAAATTAGATTAAATCATTTTAGATTATTTGTTTAAAATCTAAAAAAAAAACCAAGTTAATTAAAAATTTTCAAAACATGGCTGGATTGAAAATTTTTAAATGGGAAGAAAAAGTATTATAAATTCTACATAAATTATAAATAATTATAAATAGTTAAAACGTAAAAAAAAGACTGTGTGCCAACTCAATTTGCTTGGATAAATAAAATCAAGTATAAATGTGTTATTTCATTAATTTTATTATTATAAATTACAAAAAAAAATATAAATTTAATCAAATTTAATTAATTTATTTTATTTAAACACCCAAAAATATTAAAATTCTTTCCAAAACATTAAATTAACACGCGGAATTTCATTTGAATCGCATTCCTTAAATTCATTCCTTAAAAAAAATAATTTGATAACAAATTATTGTTAGAAATAACCCAAAAACAACTTACCCGATTACGCCGGGTTTTTTAAAAGCATTTAATGCTTGTTTGGTAAGATAAACTCTATCACTATTATCACAAATAATCCTCGACATTGAAGCTTGTTTCAGTTCTCTCAATTGATCTAAAATATTTAAGTTAAATCACTTAAATCGAGAAAATCACCGTATCCGAATTTTAAGGAGTTACATAATGATTTATGTCTTAAATTAGTCCTTAAAAGCTTTATTTTTGGATAATGGAAGAAATTACTGGGTTTAGTATAAAAAAAATTAAGAAAAAAAATCTTACAGAAAAACTTATCAATTGGGATTATGCTAGAAAGATAATAATTTAAAAAATCGCCACGACCGTATTTTAAGGAGTTAGAAAATGATTTATGTTTTAAATGGAACCTAAAAGGCTCTATTTTAAGATAATGAATAAAAAATATGGGGTTTGATATAAAAAAAATCAAGAAAAAAATCATAAAGAAAAACTTGTTAATTACACCAACCTTATTTTTAAGAGAAGGAAAGTGATTTATGTCTTAAATTAAACCTAAAAGTCTCTATTTTTAGATAATAAATAGAAATTATGAGGTTATATATAAAATAATTTTGAAAAAAAATCGTAAAGAAAAACTTTCCAATTGGGGTTATACTAGGAAAAGTGATAATAAAAAAAAATCACCACGACCGTATTTTAAGAAGTTAAAAAATGATTTTTCTTTTAAATGGAACCTAAAAGGACATATTTTACGATAATGAATAGAAAATATGGGGTTTGATATAAAAAAAATCTAGAAAAAAGATCTTAAAGAAAAACTTGTTAATTGAGGTGATGCTAAAAATAAGAAAAAAATTTAAAAATCACACCCATCTTATTTTTAAGAGAAAGAAAGTGATTTATATCTCAAATTAAACCTAAAAGACTCTATTTTTAGATAATAAATAGAAATTATCGGGTTTTATATAAAAAAAATCTAGAAAAACAATCGTAAAGAGAAACATGTCAATTGGGGTTACTTAGAAAAGGCGATAATTTAAAGAATCACCACCGCTGTATTTTAAGGAGCTAGAAAATGATTTATGTTTTGAATGGAACCTAAAAAGCTCTGTTTTATGCTAATGAATAGAAATTATGGGGTTTTATTTAAAAAAAATCTAGAAAAAGAATCTTAAAGAAAACCTTGTTAATTGAAGTTATGATAAAAACAAGAAAAATTTCAAAAAATCACACCAACCTTATTTTTAAGAGAAGGAAAGTAATTTATGTCTTAAATTAAACCTGAAAGACTCTATTTTAAGATAATGAATGCAAAATATGGGGTTTGGTATAAAAAAAATTTAGAAAAAAAATCTTAAAGAAAAACTTGTCAATTGGGGTTATGCTAGAAAATGTGATAATTAAAAAAATCACTACGACCGTATTTTAAGAAGTCAAAAAATGATTTATATTTTAAATGGAACTTAAAAGGCTCTATTTTATGCTAATTAATAGAAATTATGGGGTTTAATTTAAAAAAAAATCTAGAAAAAGTATCTTAAAGAAAACAAGGTTATGATAAAAATAAGAAAAATTTTAAAAAATCACACCTTTTTAAGAAAAGGAAAGTGATTTATGTCTTAAATTAAACCTAAAAGTCTCTATTTTTAGATAATGAATAGAAATTATGAGGTTATATATAAAAAAAATCTAGAAAAAAAATCGTAAAGAAAAATTTGTCAATTGGGGTTATGCTAGAAAAGATAATAATTTAAAAAAATCACACCAACCTTATTTATAAGAGAAGGAAAGTGATTTATGTCTTAAATTAAACCTAAAAGGCTCTATTTTAAGATAATGAATAGAAAATATGGGGTTTGACATAAAAAAATCTAGAAAAAAGATTTTAAAGAAAAACTTTTCAATAGGGGTTATACTAGGAAAGGTGACAATTAAAAAAATCACCACGACCGTATTTTAAGAGGTTAAAAAATGATTTATATTTTAAATGGAACCTAAAAGACTCTATTTTATGCTAATGAATAGAAATTATGGGGTTTTATTTACAAAAGATTTAAAAAAAGAATCTTCAAGAAAACCTTGTTAATTGAGGTTATGATAAAAATAAAATAAATTTTAAAAAATCACACTAACCTTATTTTTAAATGAAGGAAAGTGATTTATGTCTCAAATTAAACCTAAAAGACTTTGTTTTAAGATAATTAATAGAAATTATGAGGTTATCTATAAAAAAATCTAGAAAAAAAATCGTAAAGAAAAACTTTTCAATTGGGGTTATACTAGAAAAGGTGATAATTAAAAAAATCGCCACGACCGTATTTTAAGGAGTTAGAAAATGATCTACGTTTTAAATAGAACTTAAAAGGCTCTATTTTAAGATAATGAATAGAAAATATGGGGTTTGATATAAAAAAAAATCTAGAAAAAAAATTTTATAGCAAAACTTGTTAATTGAGGTTTTTCTAAAAAAAAAGGATGATTGAAAAAAATCACAGCAACCTTATTTTTAAGGGAAGGAACGTGATTTATGTCTTAAATTAAACCTAAAAGACTCTATTTTTGGATATTGAATAGAAATTATGAGGTTTGATAAAAAAAATCTAGAAAAAAAGTCGTAAAGAAAAACTTTTCAATTGGGATTATACTAGGAAAAGTGGTAATTAAAAAAATCACCACGGCCGTATTTTAAGGAGTTAGAAAATGATTTATGTTTTAAATGGAACCTAAAAGGCTTTATTTTTGGATAATGAATAGAAATTATGAGGTTTGATATAAAAAAAATCTAGAAAAAAAGTCGTAAAAAAAATTTTTCAATGGGGTTATACCAGAAAAGGTGATAATTAAAAAAATCACCATGACCGTATTTTAAGGAGTTAGAAAATGATTTATATTTTAAATGGAACTTAAAAGGCTCTATTTTATGCTAATTAATAGAAATTATGGGATTTTATTTAAAAAAAATCTAGAAAAAGTATCTTAAAGAAAACCTTGTTAATTGAGGTTATGATAAAAATAAGAAAAATTTTAAAAAATCACAAATTTTTAAGAGAAGGAAAGTGATTTATATCTTAAATTAAACCTAAAAGTCTCTATTTTTAGATAATGAATAGAAATTATGAGGTTATATATAAAAAGAATCTAGAAAAAAGAGCGTAAAGAATTTGTCAATTGGGGTTATGCTAGAAAAAATAATAATTTAAAAAATCGACATGACCGTATTTTAAGGAGTTAGAAAATGATTTATGTTTTAAATGGAACCTAAAAGGCTTTATTTTAAGATAATGAATAAAAAATATGGGGTTTGATATAAAAAAAATCTAGAAAAAAAGTCTTAAAGGATAACTTGTTAATTGAGGTTTTGCTAAAAAAAGGATAATTTAAAAAATCACACCGTCCTTATTTTTAAGAGAAGAAAAGTGATTTAGGTCTTAAATTAAACCTAAAAGTCTCTATTTTTAGATAATGAATAGAAATTATGAGGTTATATATAAAAAAAATTTAAAATAAAAATCGTAAAGAAAAATTTGTCAATTGGGGTTATGCTAGAAAAGGTGATAATTTAAAACATTACTACGACCGTATTTTAAAGATTTAAAAAATCATTTATGCTTTATATGGAACCGAAAAGGCTATATTTTATGCTAATGAATGAAATATATGGTGTTTGATATAAAAAAAATTTCGAAAAAAAATTTTAATGAAAAACTTGCCAATTGGGGTTATGCTAAAAAAGCACGATAATTTTAAAAAAATCACACCAACCCTATTTTTAAGAGAAAGAAAGTGATTTATGTCTTAAATTAAACCTAAAAGACTCTATTTTTGGATAATGAATAGAAATGTTGGGGTTTTATATGAAAAAAATCTAGAAAAAGAATCGTAAAGAAAAACTTTTCAATAGGGGTTATACTGATAATTAAAAAAATCACTATTTAATATTCACAATCAATATATTTTAAATGGAACCTCAATAAAGGCTCTATTTTAAGATAATGAAAAAATCTTAAGGAAAAACCTGTTAATTGGGGTGATGCTAAAAATAAGAAAAATTTAAAAAAATCACACCAACCTTATTTTTAAGAGAAGGAAAGTGATTTATATCTCAAATTAAACCTAAAAGACTATATTTTAAAATAATTAATAGAAATCTTGGGGTTTTATAAAAAGAAATCTAGAAAAAAAATCGTAAAGAAAAACTTGTCAGTTGGAGTTATGCTAGAAAAGGTGGTAATTTAAAAAATCACTACGACCGTATTTTAAGGAGTTAGAAAATGATTTATGTTCTAAATAGAACCTAATAGGCTCTATTTTAAGATAATGAATAGAAAATATGGGGTGTGATATAAAAAAAATCTAGAAAAAAATTTTAAGGAAAAACTTGTTAATTGAGTTGATGCTAGAAAAGGTAATAATTTAAAAAATCGCCACGACCGTATTTTAAAGAGTTAGAAAATGATCTATGTTTTAAATGGAACTTAAAAGGCTCTATTTTATGATAATTAATAGAAATTATGATGTTTTATTTAAAAAAAAAACAGAAAAAAATCTTGAAGAAAAACTTGTTAATTGAGATTATGCCAAAACAAGAATAATTTAAAAAAAAACACATCAACCTTATTTTTAAAAGAAAGAAACTGATTTATGTCTTAAATTAAACCTAAAAGTGTCTATTTTTAGACAATGAATAGAAATTATGAGGTTATATAAATATAAAAAAATCCAGATAAAAATCGTAAAGAAAAACTTGTCAATTTTTATGCTAGCAAAGGAGATAATTTAAAAAATCACCACAACCGTATTTTAAGAACTTAGAAAATGACTTATGGCTCAAATTGAACCCAAAAGATTCTATTTTTAGATAATGAATAGAAATTATCAGGTTTTATGCAGGGTGCCCATTATGTATGGAATATAGTATATATGTTGGTAGGTATCAACTTTATAAAAAAACATTTAATTGTTTTTAATTCAGAAAACAAATGAGTAACGAATAATAACAAAATTTTTTTAAATGGCAATATGTTCTTTCTTTAGGCTCATTTGATAGAGATTGTTTATTAAAATTGTTTATTAATAAAAATTAATCAATAACATTAATCTAGATATCTGAGATCGTCAAGTACCTCGAATTATTACTGTAAATTAAATTTACATACAAAATAAAACAAATAAACGAAAAATTAGTGTACATCTCCAATAATTTGAGGTACTTCGAGGTACTTGACGATCTCGGATATCTAGATTAATGTTATTAATTAAATTTTCTTAATAAACAATTTTTACATGTTTTTCCAAAATTTTCTGATATAAGGGTACTAAAATTTTACGTCATCGTAAAGAGAAAAAAAATCTCTATAAAATGAGAATAACAAAAGGGTACATTGCCATTTTAAAAACTTCAAGTGTTATTCGTTACTCATTTGTGTTTTGAATTAAAAACAATTGAATGCAGTCTTATTATGGCAAATAAAATGTTAACCAACTTTTGTATAAAATGTTTTTTTATAAAGTTAATACCTACCAAGATATATACTATATTCCATACATAATGGGCACCCTGTATAAAAAATCTAGTAAAAAAATCGTAAAGAAAAATATATCAAGTGAGGTTATGCCAGAAAAGGATATAATTAAAAAAATCACCATGACCGTATTTTAATGAGTTCAAAAATGATTTATGTTTCAAATTGAACCTCAAAGGCTCTATTTTCAGATAACGAATAGAAAATATGAGGTTTGATATAAAAAAATCTAGAAATAAATCTTAAAGAAAAATTTTTTAGTTGAGGTTATGCTAAAAAAAAGATAATAAAATTTTAAAGAAATCACACCAACCTTATTTTTAAAAGAAGGAAAGTGATTTATGTCTTAAATTAAACATAAAAGACTATTTTTAGATAATTAATAAAAATTTTGGGGTTTCATATACTTAAAAAAAATTTAGAAAAAAAATCTTAAAGAAAAACTTGTTAACTGAGGATAGGCTACAGAAAGGATAACTTAATAAGATCACACCAGCCTTATTTTTAAGAGAAGGAAAGTGATTTATGTCTTAAATTGAACCTAAAAAAAGACTCTACTTTTAGATAAATAATAAAAATTTTGGGGTTTTATATAAAAAAAATGTAGAAAAAAATCTTAAAGAAAAACATATCAATAGGGGTTATGCTGGAAAAGGTAATAATTTAAAAAGTCACCACAACCGTATACTTTAAGAACTTAGAAAATGACTTATGGCTAAAATTGAACTAAAAGGCTCTATTTTTAGATAATGAATAGAAATTATGAGGTTTTATACAGGCCATCTACGACGACCGTCCATTAGAACTATACAGGGTTTCCCAAAAGTTCCGGGACGGAGCTATAAGTTTTGAACGAGTGTAGAATAAAATTTGAAAATTTGGGGATCACTAAAGTCATGAATGTAGTCATGAAAACTACAATCTTAGTTAGTTTAGAACTTCCATGCAATGTGGAGTGTTTTTTAGGGGATGACCACCCCTACATTTTTAAATAGTAATGAAAAAAGAAACACAAAATCCGATATCTTAATTCTTTCCAGAATTATGAGGGGCTGACTACCAAATGGAAAAATAAAATGCTTTCATGTTTTTTTGCACGTTTATTAAGATTTTTATAACAAATGTTCAAATTGTCAAAAAACTGTTCAAAATTGTTCAAAACGCATACTTGAAGATTCCACCAATGTCACTAGGGATATGGGTCATTGCGAGACCGAAGAGGTCGACAATTTGAACATTTGTTACAAAAATCGTAATAAACGTGCAAAAAAAAACATGAAAACATCTTATTTTGCCATTTGTTAGTCAACCCCTCATAATTCTTGAAAGAATTAAGATATCGGGTTTTGGTTTATGGGGTTGTGTTTCTTTTTTCGTAACTCCACATCGCATGGAGGTTCTAAACTATCTAAGAATGTAGTTTTTATGACTCTTTAATGATCCCCAAATTTTCAAATTTTTTTCTTCACTCATTCAAAACTCATACCTCCGTCCCGGAAGTTTTGGGAATACCTGTATAGAGAACCAAATGACGTGGGGGTTTGAAAATTTGTGGACTTATTATGTTTGATAAAATATTTTTGGTTGTCGGGCACTTGTGGTTACACCGGAATTGGTAACAATTTTCATATTTCAAATGGAACATTCTGTATTTTATTATATTTTTGAAATCTTTGTTCAATTGTTGAGTCATTTTGAGATATTAATTTTTTTTGGAAAAAAATGACAGCTGCAACCTTACTTTCAATAATATAATTTATCAATCATCTACTCTGATCGCTGGAAAAGAATGTTTTGTGTTAGGAATGTTGTGGTAGTAATGCATTATCGAATGATCAGTAAGGTCCTTCGAAATGTTATACAGGCTGTTTGATACTCGCTCTTTTTTTACGATAAAAACTTAAATTCAGAGAGATACCAAGGAATTTTACGCAAGGTGTTGAGGACAGCATTGCGACTTCTTCCAGAATATGATGCTTGGTATCAAATGACGGTGTTCCTGCACATAGGACCAATACAGTGAGAGTTGTGCTAAACGATATGTTTGAAGATAGATGGATTGGAATTAACGAGCCATACATATATCCACCCCGATTTAACGACTTAATTCCACTGAATCTTTTTATTTGGGGTTCTATTAAAGTCCAAATGATCATCTTTTTTCATAGAATTCGAAAATGATTTCATATGTTAGGGTTCACATTTGAAAAAATGGACTTTTAGGGCTTTTCTTAAGTTCAACTTTGATATTATAATTTGAACACCCTGTATAGCATTTTGACGAATCTTACTGATTCTCCGATAATACAGTATTGCCACAACATTTCTAATATAAACCTTGTTTTCTAGCAATCGGAGTAGATGATTTATAAATTATTGAAGATAATATAGCAACTGTCTATTTTTTTTAAATAATAACTCAAAAATGACTCAACTTAGGTATCATATAATTGAATAAAATTTCTAAAATGTAATAAAATACAGGTTCCATTTGAAATATGAAAATTTACATCACTTCCGGTGGAATCACAAGTAATTCGAAAGTGAAAATATTTTAGTTAACGAGATCGTATCAAACATCATAAGGCCACAAATTTTCAAACCCCTAATTCATTTGGTTCCCTATACATACAGTTCTAATGAACGGTTGTCGTGGATAATCCTATACAGGGTGTGCCGCAACGATTGTACAAAACTGCATCAGCGTATTCTATGATCAAAAATAAACAAAAAAAGCCTAATAAACATAGGTCCGAAAATGGACCATTTTCGAGATATTCAAAGATTTAGTTTCATAAGTTGATATTGTTAACATCATGAATTTAAATTTGTTTTTATAATAATTAAGTGATGATTACGATAAGTTGTCTAATCAAAAAAAAAATAATAATACTTCACGAAATTATTATTTTACTGTTTAATTTAATAAAACTATTAAGTATGGCTCCTATTAATTACTCCAAGGAAGAGATGGCGGATATGGTGTATTGTTACGGACTAGCTGATGGAAATGCGTCGTTAGCAGCTCGTCATTACGCGCAAAGGTTCCCGAACAGACGATTGCCTAATAGTCACACCTTTAGCAGACTATTTCTCAGATTAAAAGAAACGGGAAGCGTAACCCACAGCCATTCCACGGAGAGACAGTACACAAGGCCGGTGGAATTAGAAGAAGCAGTTTTGAGAAGAGTCGATGAAAATGCCTCAACCAGCATTAGAAGAATTTCTGCACAAGAAAACATTAACAAAACAACCGTTCACCGCATTTTAAGGGAGCAGTTGCTTTATCCTTATCATTACAACACCGTTCAAGCTCTAACAGAAAATGATGGCGAAAAAAGAGAGATTTTTTGTAGGTGGGCCATACAGGAAGAGGTAGTAAACGTCGACTTTCCCATAAACATTGTATTTACGGATGAAGCAACATTTACTCAAAGCGGAATTTTTAATATTCATAATGCGCACGTTTGGAGCGATGAAAATCCCCATGCAATACTAGAAACTCATCATTAGTGGCGATTCAGTGTTAATGTATGGGCTGGAATTATAGGTGATCAGTTATTAGGTCCATTTTTTCTTCCAAAGAGATTGACAGCCGATGCCTACATACATTTTTTATAAAATGACCTTACAGAGGCATTTGATGAATTACCTCAACAAATTCTAGAAGATTGCTACTTTATGCACGATTCTGCACGCGCTACTCGAGCATACTTAAATAACAGATTTGGCAATAAGTGGATTGGCCGAGGAGGGCCACCTCGTTCACCAGATTTAAATCCGTTAGATTTTTGGTTTTGGGGACATTTAAAACAAATTGTTTATTCTGAAGACGTTCAAAATGGGCAGAATTTGAAGAATAAAATTAGTAACGCATTTGACACAGTAAAACAAATTCCTGGTATCTTTGAACGCATTAGAAGTTCATTTAGAAAACGTATCCGTTTGTGTTTAGAAGTAAATGGTGCGCATATTGAACATTTATTATGACATAAATCTTTTCCAATTTGTTAAATATTCGTTGTTTTTATGCTGGTTGAACGATTTTCTTCGACAATCTTTGTTACTTGTTTTGTTAAATTATTAATGAACTGTATTAATTAACTTAATATTATCTTATTATTTATTAAACTTTATCTTAACCATCGTAATCATGGTAATCATATAATTACTGCATCTAAATCGTTAGAATTAATGATGTTTACAATAGGTCAGCTTATGAAACTAAAACTTTGAATATCTCGAAATTGGTCCATTTTCGGACCTATGTTTATTAGACTTTTCTTGTCTGTTTTCGATCAGAGAATACGCTGATGCAGTATTGTACAATCGTTGCGGGACACCCTGTATAAAGAAATCGTAAAGAAAAACATGTTAATGGAGGTTATGTTAAAAAAATGTTATTACCTAAATTAAAGTGCCCTGGATTAACTTTAGGATTATTTTCAAAAAAATATCGATCTCCTTTTTTCAACCTGGAGAATTGGTCTGCTATTATATCCCTAAATGTTAAACCTAAGATACTTCCCGGCACCTTTCCTTCCAATAGACCACCAACCCAAAGATCTATATCATCTGGAGATGCATAAACCTTTGATAATTTTTCACCCAACTACAATTATTTAATTATCAAAAAAAAATTATTGCAAATATAATTAGATTACATACTTCTGAACCAAATTCAATAAAACTCTTAATTGGTTCTAACCCAACTAAAATCCTATAATCATTATAAGGCCTCAATCCATGATCTCGACCTCTTTGAATATTAAGGGAAGCTAAATCAACCCCGAAAGGATTTCCAGCCTTAAACATATACTTTGTTAACTAAAAAAAAAAAGATAATTTAAGAAAAAATTAAAAAATTTTGTAATTTACAGCATCAGACAAAAAACCATCAGCTTTTTCAATCGGTTCAGTTGTAAGTGAGGAAAGCATTTCATCTAAAAATTCATACTTTCTCATCCTAGCCGGATAAAACATCACTTCTGGGATACTAACAACTTCCTCCATCTTAATTTTACTATATAAACTATAAAAATCTAATTCAAAGATAGTACAAATAAAAATTATTGAAATAACCTCAAAGTTCCCCCAACAATTGAATGCCCAAACCGATAAGCAGCAGCAGCAAATTCATTCGTAATCGACGGCTCAACCCCTTCATCATAATCATCAGAATAAAACCCATCATCTTCAAGATTTAACCCAAACTCTTCCATGGCGATTTCACCTAAAACACTCGGTAAAAACTCTTTATACACGATAACTTGTAATTGAGCGATTAAAATTCTTCGTGTTTCCAAAAATATGCGCTCATCCGTCCAATTTTCATTAATCTCCTCTAAAATCCCAGCAATTCTATTATGTTCTCTCATAAAAAGAGTATGTACAGCAACTAAAGTGATCATTTGATTCGTTCTTGAATCCCCCGATTCAAAACAAGCCGATCCTTTCTCCATGGTTAAACAAGCTTCTTCATGCCGACTTAATGGGAGGAGATTTCTTCCGAAATCTTCGAATGATTTTAATCGGCCACCTTCGAAAGTTCGTAATTTTAAAGCTTGATCTCCGCTTGAACCGTAAACCGTTGAGGCGTCTATGAAATGGGTTACTTTGTTCATTTGTTGTGTGTAACCTAAAGAACAATCAGTTCGAGGCGATAACATCGATCGGACGAAATTGATGCATTTCACGTTAAATCTTGAGTAGAATTCGTCGTCGTGTGGGACTTCGATTGGAAGACACGCGTGGTGTTGATAAATTTCCGGTAAAATATATTCGTCTTTTTCACCACAACAAGAAATTCCACTTCCATTTGCTTCAATTTAACACTATCAATTTTTAAAAAAATGATATAATGATTACTTACGAAAAGTAAAATCTAAAGAATGAGTAATATCATGCGATAAGAATTGCCCAAATTGCATAACCATTAAGGTGTGGTCATGATCAGGATTAGGGGTGTCTTCAAAAATGGTTGAACTGATTAATCTCGGGCTTGATAACGGTTGATTGAGGATGGATCTTCTTGGTGACCAAATTCCATCGTGGTATTTAGGAGGAAGTAATCTTGAGAATGGTGATAAGGAACTTCCCCAAGATGGGTTATGATGTGTGTTACAAGAGCCATCAAATCTTCTGTATGGTGATAAAATTGGTGAACATTTCGGTTGGGGGGTACAAGAAGAACGTAATGGAGTTTCGTGTAAATTATCTCCAATGATGTTCCATTCGAAATCATCAACTAAAATCGATTGTCTAAAAAAAAACAACATTTTTGTATTTTCTTTGGAATATTATTCCAAATTGCATAAAATCTTAATAGGAAAGATTTGGGTAATACGAAATGGAGAGATCTGGAATGATAAGACGCAGGAAAGTACTGGAAGAGATGGAATAGGGTGGAAAAAAAAGAGACTAGGTTGAAATGTGGGAAATTAGAAAGACATTGCAATGGCAAGAGAGATACTAGAAAGAATACAGAAAATGAGAGCATGTTACAAAAAAACTTTTAGAATAAAAGTTGTGCCACATTCTATTTTCAACAATATAGCTCGATTGCACTTTTGCTCTCATATGCATAGATATCGAGAAAAATGCGAAAACCTGAACATTTCATGAATTTCGCTGTTATACAACTTAATCTTAACACATTGAAATTGGAGCATGTTACAAAAAAACTTTTAGAACAAAAGTTATAGCACATTTTATTTCCAACAATATTGCTCTCTTACACTTTTACTGTTAGATGCATCAATATTGAGAAAAATACAAAAATATGAAAATTTTATAAATTTGTTGCTTTTTCAAGATAATGGTAACATTCAATAATCGGAGCATGTTACAAAAAAACTTTTAGAACAAAAATTGTAGCAAAATTTATTCTTAACAATATTGCTCTCTTGTACTTTTGCTCTCACATGCATAGATATCGAGAAAAATACGAATACCTGAAAATTTGATGGATTTCGATGTTTTACAAGTTAATGGTAACATTCTAGAATTGGAGCATGTTACAAAAAAACTTTTAGAAGAAAAGTTGTAGCACATTTTATTTTCAAGAATATTGCTCTGTTACACTTTTACTCTTAGATGAGTCAATATTGAGAAAAATACATAAATATCAAAATTTTATGAATTTATTGCTTTTTCAAGTGATTGATGGTAACATTCGATAATCGAAGCATGTTATAAAAAAACTTTTAGAATAAAAATTGTAGCAAAATTTATTCTTAACGATACTGCTCTCTTGCACTTTTGCTCTCACATGCATAGATATCGAGAAAAATACGAAAACCTGAAAATTTGATGAATTCTTTGTTTCACAACATAATAGTAACACTCAGGAATTAGAGCATGTTATAAAAAAACTTTCCAAACAAAACTTGTAGCATATTTTATTTCCAACAATATTGCTCTCTTACACTTTTACTCTTAGATGCGTCAATATTGAGATAAATACATAAATATGAAGATTTTATAAATTTGTTGCTTTTTCAAGATAATGGTAACATTCAATAATCGGAGCATGTTATAAAAAAACTTTTAGAACAAAAGTTGTAGCAAAATTTATTCTTAACAATACTGCTCTCTTGCACTTTTGCTCTCATATGCATAGATATCGAGAAAAATGCGAAAACCTGAACATTTCATGAATTTCGCTGTTATACAACTTAATCTTAACACATTGAAATTGGAGCATGTTACAAAAAAACTTTTAGAACAAAACTTGTAGCACATTTTATTTCTAACAATATTGCTCTCTTACACTTTTACTGTTAGATGCGTCAATACTGAGAAAAATACATAAATATGAAAATTTTATCAATTTGTTGCTTTTTCAAGATAATGATAACATTCAATAATCGGAGCATGTTATCAAAAAACTTTTAGAACAAAAATTGTAGCAAAATTTATTCTTAACAATATTGCTCTCTTGTACTTTTGCTCTCACATGCATAGATATCGAGAAAAATACGAAGACCTGAAAATTTGATGGATTTCGTTGTGTTACAAGTTAATGGTAACACTCTGCAATAGGAGTATATTACAAAAAAACTTTTAGAACAAAAGTTGTAGCACATATTATTTTCAACAATATTGCTCTCTTATACTTTTACTCTTAGATGCGTCAATATTGAGAAAAATACATAAATATGAAAATTTTATGAATTTGTTGCTTTTTGAAGTTATGGTAACATTCGATAATCGGAGCATGTTATAAAAAAACTTTTAGAACAAAAATTGTAGCAAAATTTATTCTTAACAATATTGCTCTCTTGTACTTTTATTCTCACATGCATAGATATCGAGAAAAATACGAAAACCTGAAAATTTGATGGATTTCGTTGTGTTACAAGTTAATGGTAACACTCTGCAATAGGAGTATATTACAAAAAAACTTTTAGAACAAAAGTTGTAGCACATATTATTTTCAACAATATTGCTCTCTTATACTTTTACTCTTAGATGCGTCAATATTGAGAAAAATACATAAATATGAAAATTTTATGAATTTGTTGCTTTTTGAAGTTATGGTAACATTCGATAATCGGAGCATGTTATAAAAAAACTTTTAGAACAAAAATTGTAGCAAAATTTATTCTTAACAATATTGCTCTTTTGCACATTTGCCCTCACATGCATAGATATCGAGAAAAATACGAAAACCTGAAAATTTGATGGATTTCGTTGTGTTACAAGTTAATGGTAACACTCTGCAATAGGAGTATATTACAAAAAAACTTTTAGAACAAAAGTTGTAGCACATATTATTTTCAACAATATTGCTCTCTTATACTTTTACTCTTAGATGCGTCAATATTGAGAAAAATACATAAATATGAAAATTTTATGAATTTGTTGCTTTTTGAAGTTATGGTAATATTCGATAATCGGAGCATGTTATAAAAAAACTTTTAGAACAAAAATTGTAGCAAAATTTATTCTTAACAATATTGCTCTTTTGCACATTTGCCCTCACATGCATAGATATCGAGAAAAATACGAAAACCTGAAAATTTGATGGATTTCGTTGTGTTACAAGTTAATGGTAACACTCTGCAATAGGAGTATATTACAAAAAAACTTTTAGAACAAAAGTTGTAGCACATATTATTTTCAACAATATTGCTCTCTTATACTTTTACTCTTAGATGCGTCAATATTGAGAAAAATACATAAATATGAAAATTTTATGAATTTGTTGCTTTTTGAAGTTATGGTAACATTCGATAATCGGAGTATGTTATAAAAAAACTTTTAGAACAAAAATTGTAGCAAAATTTATTCTTAACAATATTGCTCTCTTGCACTTTTGCTCTCACATGCATAGATATCATAGAATTTGATGAATTTCGTTGTTTTACAAGTTAATAGTAACGCTCTAGAATTGGAGCATGTTACAAAAAAACTTTAAGAACAAAAGTTGTAGCACATTTCATTTCATTTTCATCAACATATTAAATTGTATAAAATAGCAGATCATGAATGCAAAGATTTGGGTAATACGAAATGGAGGGATACTGGAATGATAAGAAGCAGAAAAGTACTGGAAGAGATGGAATAGGGATAAGATGGAAAAAAGAGACTAGGTTGAGATGTGGGAGATTAGAAAAGCATTGCAATGGCAAGAAAGATACTAGAAAGAATACAGAAAAGCTTGAAAATAAGAGAAACTGGAAAAGTAAGAATGACCATGTACCACGCCATAAAATATTCTAAATTAATTTGATTTTTTTTATTATTACTAACCGTTCTTTTAAAGCTTTTGTGGCCAAAACAACTTCCATAGCTTTATCAGCAACTTCCATAACCATCAAAACATCATCTTTATCATAAACCCTTTTACTTCTAAAATGACCGAAAGATGGAGTTCCTTCCATTATTTTCGGTGGTTCCTTCAAGCTTAATAATTCAACATTTTTACCACGCAATTTTTCCATTCCATATCGACTCGATCTGTGGATATCCTTAAAAATCTCTTTGGATACCTTTACGAACGACTCTCGATTTCTCTTAATTGAATGAACTAAAAAATTCAATCAAATAAATCCTCTTTATTTCATTGAATTAATTAAAAGAAAACTTACCGGTATGATTTTGACCGCTGGAACAACACAAACCACGAGTTCCACCTTTTAAGGTACATTTTTTTAAATTTCCAAGGCGAAAATGAGCAGGACATTGAACCGGATGTACGCAGATTGCGTTTGTTTCCGCACAAATATGGTCGGTGAAAACGTGGATTTTATGAGTTGTTGGGGTGAAAAAATTGTTATTTAATTTGTGGTGTTTCTCTAAATCTCTTCTTACGGATTTGTGATGAACGAATGAATCAATTAAGGGGATGAAAAGGAGTAATAAAAGATTAAAGTACATATTTAAAGTGGATGAGATGAAGTGTTTACAACGACTGAAGTAAAATGAATAAAAATAAAGCAAAAAAACTTGCTTTAAACGAGTTTGATACATAATATTAAAAATGTTTTAGATTTTGTAACCAAGGAAATGATTTTAAATAATTTTTAATTAATTTCTCAAAATTTTTAGTTTGACAATTTTATTTTTTTTTTAATAAATGTCAATGTTTTAAAAAAATGGAGCCGAATAAATCGTTGAATGAAAATTTTATGTACAACAGCATGTTGGCGAGAGCTTTGATATTATTAGTCCCACCGAATGGTAAATTAACAAAAATAATTAACGCAAAATAAAATTAATTTCTTCAATTAGAACGAGATCTTTTAAGATTATGGATAACGAAATTACACGAAGTCGAAGAAACCGTCGAAAATTTACGAAGAAGAAACGAATACATGTGGTTTTTACTGTTAATGCTGCAAAGTAAACAGCTTCAGATGCCTTTTATTTCAGCCCCACCAGTAGGAGATTTGAGAGATCTTAGAGATCTTTTGGTAACAAAATTGATATTTTTGAATAAATATTTTAAACTATTAATTTAGGCAACGGATGTTTATGAGGATGTGTTAACATCAACTGATTTGTCTTGGTTGGATACGATTCCTTTGACAAGTAAAGAACCTACGGGTCCAACAAAAACATATCCAAGAGCACCTCCAGCTGAATTTATGAAAAATCAACCAATTCCTTTTAATGGGATGATTTGTTATCTTGCAGCTTTTAGCGATCACGACTTTTAAATGATATTATGATTCCAAAATCAACATTTTGTAAATAAATTATTTTAGTAAAACACATTTTGTTAGATACATTTGAAATTTTTGGGATTTTGAAGCCTCTAGGTTGGTAATAATCATAAGGGTGCGTTTACGTTGGAGCTGCGATAAACGATAATAGCGACAATACTAGCAAAACAACGAAATTGCAACGTTCTTTGCTATTATCAGGTATGGTCAGCAATAATAGGAAATTTATACAGAAAAATGTATAATTCTATATCTCCAATAGTAATAGTATTTAAATTGGATTGCGACAAAGATACGTTTTAAATATTTTCAGAAAATTCTTTTGGTGTTCCAGTATTACTTGAGGTGATATTTTTTGCTTTGGTTGTGCTTGTTTCTTGAACGTGACTTGTCTCCACTTAGTATACAATATTTCAAAAGCACAATCAGCAGTTCTTCGTGTTCTTGATAATCTAGCATTAAAGTAGTCTCTATCTGTATCAATTTATAGTCTTTTATAAGGTTTCAGTAGATTAGGGAGAAGTGGAAAGGCTACAGTGATGTGTGATGTATATTCCATGAATTTTGCAGGGTGTTGCCTTAAGTGTTTATAAAGGTGATAAAATTCTCCAACGATGAAACGTCATCTACAAAGCAGAGATCGTCACTATTATCAACGGTCTACTATAAACAGCATCATAGACAAGAATTTTTTTTTTTTTCGCTTTTTGCTTCAACGTTTTTTTTTGGCTCCAACGTAAACGGACCCTAATTGGATTATAATCGGTTATGGATAACGTTTTTTTGTTTCATTATAAACAATTTTTATCAACATCATTTTGTTTTATCATTTTTCGTTTTCGAATTATAATAGAAAAGTTAATCCAAAAATCAAAATTTGATGAATTTCGTTGTTTTACAAGCTATTAATAGTAACACTTTGGAATTTTTGTATTTTCTTTGGAATATTATTCCAAATTGTATAAAATCTTAATAGGAAAGATTTTGGTAATACGAAATGGAGAGATACTGGAATGATAAGAAAAGTCTTCCAGTCTCTTCCAGAAAGTACTGGAAGAGATGGAATAGGGTGAAAAAAAGAGGCTAGGCTGAATTGTGGGAAATTAGAAAGACATTGCAATGGCAAGAAAGATACTAGAAAGAATACAGATAATGAGAGCATGTTACAAAAAAACTTTCCAAACAAACATTGTAGCACAATTTATTTCCAACAATATTGCTCTCTTACACTTTTACTCTTACGATTAGATGCGTCAATATTGAGAAAAATACATAAATATGAAAATTTTATAAATTTGTTGCTTTTTCAACTTAATAATGGTAACATTCGATAATCGGAGCATGTTATAAAAAACTTTTAGAACAAAAATTGTAGCAAAATGTATTCTTAACAATATTGCTCTCTAGCACTTTTGCTCTCACATGCATAGATATCGAAAAAAATACAAAAACCTGAAAATTTGATGAATTTCTTTGTTTCACAACTTAATGGTAACACTCTGGAATTGGAGCATGTTACAAAAAAACTTTCCAAACAAAAGTTGTAGCACATTTTATTTCCAACAATATTGCTCCCTTACACTTTTACTCTTAGATGCGTCAATATTAAGAAAAACATAAATATGAAAATTTTATAAATTTTTTGCTTTTTCAAGATAATGGTAACATTCAATAATCGGAGCATGTTATAAAAAAACTTTTAGAACAAAAATTGTAGCAAAATTTATTCTTAACAATACTGCTCTCTTGCACTTTTGCTCTCACATGCATAGATATCGAGAAAAATACGAAAACCTGTAAATTTGATGAATTTCTTTGTTTCACAACATAATAGTAACACTCTGGAATTAGAGCATGTTACAAAAAAACTTTCCAAACAAAAGTTGTTGTACATTTTATTTCCAACAATATTGCTCCGTTACACTTTTACTCTTAGATGCGTCAATATTGAGAAAAATACATAAATATGAAAATGTTATAAATTTGTTGCTTTTTCAAGATAATGGTAACATTCAATAATCGGAGCATGTTATAAAAAAACTTTTAGAACAAAAATTGTAGCAAAATTTATTCTTAACAATACTGCTCTCTTGCACTTTTGCTCTCACATGCATAGATATCGAGAAAAATACGAAAACCTGTAAATTTGATGAATTTCTTTGTTTCACAACTTAATAGTAACACTCTGGAATTAGAGCATGTTACAAAAAAACTTACCAAACAAAAGTTGTTGTACATTTTATTTCCAACAATATTGCTCCCTTACACTTTTACTCTTAGATAATATTGAGAAAAATACATAAATATGAAAATTTTATAAATTTGTTGCTTTTTCAAGATAATAGTAACATTCGATAATCGGAGCATGTTATAAAAAAACTTTTAGAACAAAAATTGTAGCAAAATTTATTCTTAACAATATTGCTCTCTTGCACTTTTGCTCTCACATGCATAGATATCGAGAAAAATACGAAAACCTGAAAATTTGATGAATTTCTTTGTTTCACAACTTAATGGTAACACTCTGGAATTGGAGCATGTTACAAAAAAAATTTTAGAATAAAAGTTGTAGCAAACTTTATTCTTAACAATATTGCTCTCTTCCACTTTTGCTCTCACATGCATAGATATCGAGAAAAATACGAAAATGTGAAAATTAATGAATTTCGTTTTCAGCCTTTTCTATTGACTGGATTATGTCAAGTGTGAGTTGATGTATCTACATACTCATCATCATTATATAGTATATTATCAAAACGTCCGTGGCGTTCGCATCAAGTTGATTACTATTTATAAGAATGGGTTAAATACCAGCGTCGACGTGCTACGCCTGCCGAAAACATGAGGTTCTTCCTACTTCCTACAACATCTACAGAAGAGATCGTTGGTGCGGTTCCGGGTGTTGTGTTTCAGGGGGTGGTGTGCTGATAGGTGTTAGTGCGAGTCTTCGCAGTGTTCAGAGGTCAGACTGGTTTCTAACCAATGAAGCCATTTGTGTAACACTATTGCGATAAGCGTAATAGCAAACTGCATATTTATTGTATCTATATTCCTCCTAATGATAGTGTTGCATTAAATGTATTTTGTAATGAATTGAGACACCTAGTTAATTCTGCATTCTTGAAGTCAACAATTTAAATTATTTTTATCTCATATCGATGTCTCAATTAGTTCCTGAGGTACAATTTATTAAAGTTTGATCTCTTTGGATATTACATCTACGAGTGAGGTTAAAATCAAAAAATCATTGGCCTAACATTTGAATATTGGAAGATATGACCTTATAAGCACTAAATACCAATAGAATTTGCTGTCGAATGCTCCTTATATCATATTAATACCTCTACTAGTTTTTGAGTTATTATTTGTTAAATTTTGATGTCATTCAAAACAATATTCATGATTGTGGTTGAATTAAAATCATTATAACCTCAAAATTTGAAAAAATCACCTTTCCCGGATTAAATACTAATTAAATTTGCTATAAAATGTTTTTTATCTCATATCGATGTCTCAATTGGATCCTGAGATACAATTTGTTAAAGATGTATGTCTTTACCCCTGGGTATACATCCAGGAAATTTTCCCTTGAAAATAAATACCCGGGTATTTAACAGCACTGCTTGTGGATAACGTTTTTTTTGTTTCATTATAAACATTTATTAATACCGAATTTAAAAAATTTATATCTCAAAAAATACATGAGATATCAAATTGATTTAAAAAATGCGTTTATTTAGAATAATTTGAATATTTTTAACATTTCTACAAATAAATCAAATACAATTTTTATAAACTTATATTTATTAACATACAAAATAAAAAATATTATATTATAATTTTATATTATTCGAGTGATTTCATATCAGTTTTTGGTAAGAAAAACGTAATCATTGTAGAAACCAGCACAAAACCGCCGATTGTAAAAAACGGTTCCCAACATCCCAGTTGTAACAACATGGGAAACGTAATATTTCCAACCATAGATCCAGATCTTCCAGCCATCATAACCATTGAAACAGCGATTGTTCTTAAAGTTGTTGGAAATAAATCAATTACAATTGTTATTAAAATATTGCTACAAACGCCCAAAGAAGCGTTACTCAACGATGTCAAAGTGGTTGTTGTTGCAACGCTTTGTGCAAAATAAATTGAAACCCCACTTATTGTTCCTAAAATGCCTAAGAAAACTGGATAAGAAAAGCTAAATTAGTAATTTTAATGATTTTTTTAATATTTTTAATTAATTTACTGAGGATGGTTTTCTTTCCTAATTTATTTATAAATATTCCTGCTAAAGTATAAAATATCATATTAACAATGTTTATAATTACAACGTTGAAGTAAACGGAATCTCTGGAGTCAAACTAAAAATAACATTAAATCATCATTTAAATTTTTAATAAGATATATTTACCTCTAAACATTCAGATTGACTAACATCAACATTAGAAGTAATCGATCCCAACATTGTACATAAATTAGCATCTTTATCATCAGGATAAGCTGTTTGATAATCGCTTATTGTTGTGTATAATTGAGGTAACCATAATCGTAATGTATTTAAACTACAAAAATTTTAATTAAAATTAATTAATTAAAAATATTATTTTACCTCGTTAAAAATCCTGTTTGTATCAAACACGTTAAGGTTAAATTTTTTAAATGTGGAGATTGAATCAGAGGTTTCATTTGCAAAAATCCTTCTTTTAAAGCTTTCGCTGACGATCTATTTGCTGTAACTGTGTTTGTGTTACTTTCTTTGATTTCATCGATTAAGGATTGGATCTAAAATGATTTTTCGCATTAATTAATTACTCCGGTTCGATTTGTGCATCGTTAAAGAGCGGATGTATTTTGCGATCGTGCAAGAGTTTTATTTTACGCTTTATAAATATATCACATCTGGCGTAAAAAACAAAACAAAGGATTTTTAACACATACGCTAAATAACGGCACAGTAAAACTGAATCTTAATTCGGAAGATAAGTACAGAGAAGCATCAAAGATGCTTACTGAAAAGAATTTGTCCTGGTCAACTTATAAAAATCAGTAAACCAGAAATCTGAAAGTGGTCGTTAAAAAGATGCATAAAAGCTGTGATGTTAATGATATAAAACATGATCTATTGGAGTGCAAGTATAACATTTGTAAAGTAACCCAAATGTTAAAATACAAAACAAAAGAGCCTTTTTTTTTCTTTATACATCTTGGATTTTGCACCTAGCCCTGGATCTAGGGGAGGGGAGCAAGCCGGGGGCTATGCCCCGGGCGGCAAGTTCAGAAGGCGGCCAAATTCACACTTCACAGACGAATAGACAACTCATCATTTACTTAACTTTGACCACGGAATAAATAATAGTACAAGTATGTTCTATGTGGTACAGGACGTTGGCTAATTGCGAAAGGGTTAAAAGACCTTGGCTTATATTTTCTAAGACAAAAAATGCGCGTGCTGCAAGATTTACCAGAAACCGTCTTCTACCGCCCCATCTGCATCGTGTTCTACAGGTTTATTAATTGGAAAAAAGCTTCAGAGAGATTAACCGAACACGAGACAACTCAAATGCCCAAAGAGTGAAATTATGCCAGGGTATTGATCAAGACAATGACAGAGTAATTCACTCCGAGAAAGAAAAATGGAGAGAGATCCTGCCTATTGTTATGGATGCTGTATTGTATCTATCCACAAACTGCCTTTCTTTGCCACACAATGTCCTCAGCCTAGTCAAGGTAACTTCTTGAACTTAATTTCCCTGCTCGCCAAACATAATTCAATTCTTAAGTTTCAATTAGAACACTTAAAAAAGGAACAAGTATCATATTTATCAAAGACAATACACAATGAAATAATTAACATAATGGCAAAAACAGTTAGAAATAGCATTTTAAATTACATCAAAGAAGCCAAATACTACACGATAATGTTCGACTGCACTCCAGATGTATCCCATACAGAATAAATGAGCCAGGTAATTCGATATGTAAAAAGAACTGGCGATGTGTGTGAAATAAGAGAAAGTTTCATTGATTTCATAGAAATTGCTGGAAAGATAGGAGAGGACATTAGTCAACAGATTTTAGAAAAATTTACAGTTGATGATTTAGATATTGGACAATGTCGTGACCAATCTTATGATAATGGGTCCAACATGGCCGGCATCCATAAAGGAGTACAAGCCAGGATTGCAGAAAGGAATGAGCTGGCCGAGTTCGTACCGTGCTTGACTCATTCCTTAAATCTTGTAGGTTCTACCTCATCATGCCAGGAAGCTATTAACCCATTTGGACTGATTCAAAAAGTATATTGCTTTTTTGTTGGCTCCACTACTAGATGGGACATACAAGTTAAATTATGACAAGACCATAGATTTATTTGTTGAACACAAAGCTCGAAGAGTAAAATTGTAATTTCAATTCATAAATGCAATAATATATTTGATTTTTATTTTTATTATACATATTTTTATTTTAAATCCTATCCTGTACTGTGTATAAAATATATATCCTACACGTTCATGTCTATATATCTGTAAATAAATAGGCTTAACACAGAAAGAACAGCGATGGATGCATTATTTCCGGAAGGCCTATGTAGGCTATGTCCAAATGTCAATCAATTAGTGGACATCTTATAACTGAAATTATATAGATGATAAAGCACCGTGAGAGGATGCAAAAAGATTCCATGAAATAACAAACATATTAGGAACGCGTGTCAAAATCGAAGAGTACAGAAAGCCAAAACAAATGCTCCAGTGCAAAATGTTTCAAGGTTGGAGCCACACCAAAGCTTACTGCCACAAAAATCCGAGATGTGTTAAATGTGCTGGTGAACACTGGAACAGCGAATGCACTAAAGCCAAAAAAATCCCGGCTAAATGTTTCAACTGTGGACAAAATCATCCAGCGAACTACCGAGGATTTTTGTGGCTGTAAGCTTTGGTGTGGCTCCAACCTTGACACCTTTTGCACTGGAGCATTTGTTTTGGTTCGCAAAAATTGTCATACGAGCGCAGCAAGTTACACGGCTACAAATGTCATTGCTCGGTATAATAAACCTTTTCAAGAGGAAGAGTTTTTGAAGGGAGTCTGGTTAGCATGCGCGCCCTCTCTTTTTGATGATTTCGATAATAAAGATAAGATAATTCAGCGCATCAAAGATACTCCTCTCTCCAGAAACACAATAAAAGAAAGAATCTTAACTGGCCGAAAATGTAACAGATCAACAACAGATCACATTAAACATTTCTTTAGAAAAATGGCACGTTGATACGTAAAGGTTCGCCATCCCTGATATAGGCCAATCTGATTATTACCATTACTATCAAAATTGCTTGAAAAATTACTATTTCCGTCGACCGTGTATTTATATGATTTATAAATGTATACAAAATCATTCATTAATGACACCTATTAATAAACGATTTTCTATTAATAAACGATTTTAAGAAAGTCCGACCGAACTAATAATTCTCAATAATTAACGCGTTCGCTTCGCTCGCTCACGCGTTAAAATATCTCGATAATTAATCGCCTTCATTAATAGACTTGTTGGTTAAATAACTATTAACAAGACTAAAATTTGTCATAGAAAAGAAAACCTAATACCAACACATCAATTTGGGTTTCGGAATAAACATGCAACAATAGACCAAGTGCATAGAATAACGAATACTATCAAAAAGCAATGGAAGAAAATAAAGTCCGCTCCGCCGTATTTCTGGATGTTGCACAAGCTTTCGACAAAGTCTGGTTAGATGGCTTAAATTACAAACTAGACCAAATACTACCATCAACGTATAGTCAACTATTAAAATCGTATCTTTCTGCTTGATATTTTACAGTAAAATACGAAAACGCTTATTCACCACTACATGAAATACGTGGAGTTCCTCAAAGAAGTGTGCTTGGCCCAACACTGCACTTACTCTACACATTCGACCTTCCTCATGTACCAGAAACTTTAACAACTACATTCGCAGATAACACAGCGATCTTGGCTGTTGCAGAAAATGAAATAGTTGCAGCAAATAAGGTACAATTGGCCTTAAATTCAATAGAAAACTGGACCAAACGATTGACTAATAAAACTAACTACAAATAAATCGACATATATAAACTTTACTTATAAGAAAGTAAACTATGTCCCAGTAAACATAAATGGCGATGCAGTCCCTTACGCCCAGAGGCGGCGCTACCGGGGGGTGTAAGGGGTGCACTGCACTCGGGCGTCGCCTAAAAGGGGGCGCCGGCGCCTTTTTAATGTTTTCTCCAACATTATCTTATCTTTCTTTTGCAGTATTTATACCTGTCAGCAGTATATAGTCTTCAGAAAGCAGTATTTAGTCTCCACAAAGCAATTTTAGTCTTTAGAAAGCAGTATTTAGTGTTCTAGAAGGAGTATCTAGTCTTCTGCCAAAGTTATGTATGTTTTCTCCAAAATATTTTATCTTTCTTTTGCAATATTTAGACCTGTTAGCAGTATATAGTCTTCAGAAAGCAGTATTTAGTCTCCACAAAGCAATTTTAGTCTTTAGAAGGCAGTATTTAGTGTTCCAGACGCTGTATTTCGACCTGTCGGCAGTATCTAGTCTTCAGAAAGCAGTATTTAGTCTTCTAGAAGCAGTATCTAGTCTTCTGCCAACGTTATGTATGTTTTCTCCAACAATATCTTATCTTTCTTTTGCAGTACTTAGACCTGTCAGCAGTATATAGTCTTCACAAAGCAATATTTAGTCTCCACAAAGCAATTTTAGTCTTTAGAAAGCAGTATTTAGTGTTCCAGACGCTGTATTTCGACCTGTCGGCAGTATCTAGTCTTCAGAAAGCAGTATTTAGTTTTTTAGGAGCACTATCTAGTCTTCTGCCAACGTTATGTATGTTTTGTTCTTGACACTGACAGCAATTTCTGTCTGGGTGTCTATCATCATCTTTTTGGGACCCTCTTATTATCTATACGGATCTTGTACCACCCGGTACCTCATTTCTGCAGCTGTCACTTTGCTTTTCTGCTTATCCTGTATTGCAGTGGTGTAACTACGGGGTCGCAAAAGGACGCAAAAATTTAAAGATTTTAATTAGAAGTACAAAAACTGTTGTTAAAAGTATACATTAATAAAATTTTGTGTTTAAAACTTTTTAAAATTCCCAAGAACGGGTAAAAATCTTTTTTTTTTTCAATATACAGAGGTTTGACACAGTTTGAATTCAATATACAGTGTGATTCAAAACTAAAGCACCAAACTGGAAGCCCGTGTAGAACTTCTGATTTCAAGTCGAAATGAAACCATTTTTTCCGATCGGTCTTTGTTTTCGAGATAATCGACTTTAAAGTTTTATTTTCAGTGTTGTAGGTAACAACTGAAAGTTTTATAAAAGCAAAACGTAGCTGAAGTTTGGTGCTCTACTTTTAAATAGCCCTGTATTCACATTACTTTAATATTGTATAATTGTATAATACTGTTAATACTGTATATGGATATGTTCATAAATATGTGCTTACAAAATTACAAAATGTATGTATTTGTTTTAGTCCATAAAATACAATGGAGAAAAAAGTTGCCAGTGGGGCACAAAAGCGAAAGACAAAAAGAGAAAGGATGAAAAAAGAAAAAAGTTACCAAAAATAGATACATTCCTCCAAAAATTGAAAAGAGTAGAAAGTGTGGAATCGGAGACACAGGAAAATCTTTCCACTCCAGAAGTAGAAATAAGTGCTTTTGGTTCAAGTACTGCTGGTTTAATAAATACAACACAACATCAAAAATCACAAGTGCTGCACTTCCTAAATGAAAATGAGGAAAACAACGACGAAGAAAACTCAGAATTTAGAGATCCGGATTTGGGTTATTATGTAGAAAATACCATCAATTTAACAGATAAACTTAGACGGTTTTTAGTGGGTCTAGACGATACAATAAACAAACCACAAGGACCATTTCCCAGAGATCCGATGCAGAATAATCGTTGCTTTTCTGCAAAATTTTTCACATGCATTACTAAATATGGTCCAGTTCCTCGATCTTGGTTACACTATTCGAAAATTCTTGATGCAGCTTACTGTAAACCATGTTGGTTATTCTCTGGCCAAGAAAATCAATGGTGTACTGGTATGCGTGATTGGCAAAGTTTTTCCAATAAGTTGAACACTCATTCTCTTACAAAGCGTTGGCAGTGCATAAAATTTGGCAAGAAAATAAGACAATAGACAAATGCTCAGAAGATTCGTCAAAATGAGATCTTTTGGAGAAAGGTTCTAAAGCGTTTGTTTGATATTACTTTAAAGTTGGCAAGAAATCGTACTTGATTTCGTGGCCATTCAGAAAATATCGGAGATGATTATAACGGCAATTTTATAGCAGAAGTTGAATTATTGGCTAAATATGACAATATTTTAAAACAAGTAATTGACATGCCAAATGGATCAGTTAGATACTTAAGTCCCAAAATTCAAAACGAACTAAATCAATGTGCAGGGCAAAATCTTAGAGGAAATTTAATAAGTGAAATTAACAATAGTTTATGTTATTCGCTTTTATTGGATACTACCCAAGATATAGTGAAAAAGGACCAATTAAGTGTAATGATTAGACATGTGCATATTCTAAGAAATGATCGCTTAGAATCTCAAGGGTTTCAAATTAAAGAAACTTTTTTAGGATTTTTTGATCAAACAGATCTTACTGCTGAGGGAATGAAAAATAAAATTCTATCTATATTAGACGAAGTGAAGATACCAATTGAAAAATGTATTGGTCAAGGATACGACGGAGCGAATGTAATGAGTGGTATATACAATGGTCTGCAACAAAAAATAAAGAACATTCAACAAAATGCAGAGTACGTTCATTGTGCAAGCCATAATTTAAATCTTGTCAATAAAGATGTGTCCGCATTTTTCGTTACACTCCAAGAAATATATTCATTTTTTGGAAATTCTATTAATAGATGGGATTTGCTTTCAAAGTTCACAGGCGAATCAAATGTAACTTTAAAAAAATTAAATCCTACTCGATGGTCTGGAAGATTGACTTCTCTACTAGCTGTGAAACTACGTTATTTAGATATTATAAAATCTTTAACACACTTGATGTTGACAGAGAAAAAAGAAATTCGTGATGAAGCTCAAAACATAAAAGATAGAATGGAAAAATTTGAGTTTATTTTTATGTGCGTCTTTTTGCATAAAATTCTAGCAGATATTAATTTAGCTTGAAAAGTTCTACAAAAGAAAAATTTAGATGAAGCCAAAACTGTTTTGAACCAAGCTTATAATAAAGTTTCAGAACGTAGATCAAAATTTACTGAAATAAAAGGTGAGGCTGCAGAAATTGCAAGAACTTGGAATGTTCCCCTTGAGTTTCAAAAGAAACGACAGCCTAAAGTGAAACACCATTTTGATGAATTGGCGAAAAATTATCAGTTTTCTTCAAGAGAAGATATGTTTAGAGTTGGAATATTTAATGTTGTCATAGATACTATTTCACATCAACTACATGAAAGATTTAAAAGCATGGAAAAATTATTTTAGATTTCTGGATCCACAAAGATTATCAAAGTTAAAAGACAAAGATATTTTAAGAGAATGTAAAAAATTACAAAAGAAGTATCCAACTTTTTTAAGTGAACAATTTTCATTGCATTTTATTCATGTTCATTCGCTTTTAAAAGACAAGTTAAAAGAATTGCAAAGTGTAAAAGATTTTGCTAACTTAGTAATGACCAAATATAATTGCTTAGAAACTGATATATCGGATGTATTTTCTGTTTTTATATTGTTCTTCACACTCCCTGTAACAGTTGCTTCTGTAGAAAGATCATTTAGCAAGTTAAAAATAATAAAGGACTATAGAAGAAATAGTATGGGACAATCGCGGCTGAATGATCTTTCTATATTAGCAATTGAAAGCAGTGAGGCTAAGAAAATGGATTTAAAAAATTTAATAAGTATATTTGCAGCGATGAAATCTAGAAGAAAACAACTTTTGTAATAATTTAGTTCTTAGTTCTTGGTTTTTTGTTAGTAAATTTGAAAATAAATAAGTATTTTCAACTTAATTTGTGTTTTTTTTTCTGTATACCATAATATGTATACATAGTATTACTACCTTTGCTATAAAGACAGGGGCCATTTACAAAATTTTGCGCCTGGGCCCATATTTTCTAGTTACGCCACTGCTGTATTGGCAAAGTTTCCGTATTGGTGATTTCCTATCCTATGTAATAACCAATAACAAGACAAGTCCATTGGTTTCTTGTTCATATTCTTTGCATTCTTTTATTGAACACATAAGTATTGCCATGAAAAATCATGTTTGGTTTATAATCAATTTTTTATTTTCTCTGAACAGTAATTTCAGACTTCATGTGGACTTTGAACAATGTAATTCCTTTTTTACTGAAGTCTAGTTTATAACTATTGCAATTTCAGACTTTTTCTTGCAAATTAACCTTCTGACCAGAGTATTCCCGACTGTTCCCTTAAGTTATGATTATTCCAGTCTTTTTTAAGTTTATTTATATTTCTTTGATTATATATGTTTAATCTCGATTAAACAATATTTTATTCAATTTTTCTTTTAATTTTTTTTTTACTTCCTTTAATAAGGTCAGCAGACAAATTACCAAACGTCGCTGACCAAACGCATCGCTCGCACCGCATAATTGCGTAACGCACACCGCGCGCAATTATGCGACCTAAATTAATTAGTTTTTTAATCGCTTATTAATTGTTAAGTTAGCATTAAGATTTGTATATAAACCCCAAATTTTGAATTAATAAACAGTATTATTGATATCTTCGTAATGCTCATTTCCTTCCTGGATTAAACGTCTGGCCTGCCCGGAGTTAATCCGTTCCATAATAAATATCTGGCTTGCCCGGAGTTTATTTTTCCCAAACACTTTCAAATATCTGGCCTGCCCGGAGTTTGAACAATATATATATTTTTTTAATTAAAATGCATTTTTTAATTTTTTTAAATTATAATGAATTTTTAATTTTCCCCCCGCATTCCGCCCAAAATGCTTGATGGGGGGGCGCCACTCCGGTTCCCGCACCCTGGCGCAAAATATCTTGGTATCACGCTGGATGCCAAGCTCAAATGGAAAGCTCACGGCAAAAAAAAAGTGAGGAATTTGATACCAAATTTAGACACTTATATTGGCTTATTGGCAGAAAATCAACACTATCACTAAGTAACAAGTTGCTAATATACAAGCAAGTATTAAAACCAAAATGAACATACGGAATTCAACTGTGGGGTTGTACCTGCAAGACAAATGCAAGTCTGATTCAAAGATTCCAGAACAAAGTACTAAGGTGCATAGTGAATGCACCCTGGTATATAAGAACCGACCTCCATCGCGACTTGAAAGTTGTATCGGTGTCATGAGAAATTGCATCATTTGCATCTAAACATGAGAAGAGAATACACGATCATCCCAACATCGAGACCCTCTAGCTTCTCGACAACGAGGATGTCTTGCGTCGCCTTCAGAGGATGAAGCCAAAAATATGACAACATTTATCTTATTAATATATAGAAAAAAAAATAATAATTACCGGGTACGATTTTTTGGATTTCCCTGTATTTAGCGCGTAAACTTTTTGTAAAACTTGAAGGGCTTCTTCGTTTCTTCCAGTCGTCATAAGAAATTTCGGACTTTCCGGAATAAAAAGGTGACTAATGCAACTTAAAATACTTGGAAGCGATGATAAAATAATAAAAAAATTCCACGGGCGTAATTCGAATTTGTTTTCAACAATGATAACTTTCCAATTTGTTGGGAGAATTAGCCAAGCCATTAACGGAAGAATTAAGTTTCCTACTGCGTAAATTATTCCTAAGATTAACATCACTTTAGCTCGGTATTGTTTTGCGTGAAATTCAGATAAAACCGTTGTAAATGCAGCGAAGGGGCCGTTAATTCTAAAATTAAGAATAAATTAAGTTTAATCAAGTTATAAAAATAAACTTACATGAACCCCGTCATGTATTTAGCGGCTAAAATCATTTCGTAAGTTTGCGAAAGTCCTGCTACAATGATGAAGAAAGCATCCAAAGCGAATCCGATGATTAAAAGTTTTTTTCTTCCTAAAGTATCTGATAGAAATCCCCAAAGAAAAGCGCTCGAAATCATTCCAAAATAAGTTATGGCATTCAACATCCCTCTTTGTTCCAAATTTAAACCTAAATCGCAATAAACTGATGGTAAAATATACGACATGGTTGTTGCATCGCAAACTGTAGCCCATCCACAAGGAACCGCAATTAAAATTAATAAAAGATTAAATTTCCCAAATTTAGTTGCCGAAATCGCCGTTTCAAAATCAGCCTCAAAAACTTAAAAAAAAATTAAAATTATTTAAAATAAATAAATCAAACTTACTTGAATTTTGATTTGTATTGCTCTTAAATTCTTCGTTTTTCCGCATCATTTTCGGAGGTTTCATCTTGTTATAATAAATTTAACGCACAAATGAATGTGATTTAAAGGAATTTCATGGGCACTTTTTCCGTCTCGAACTTTCCATTGTGAAATTGAGGGACTATTGTTTAAAGTTTTGTCAACACTTTTAGCTGGTGCATACTGCTTTAATTATAACATGTTAAAAAAAAATTTTATAGCTTAAACGTCTCCGCTTATCTTTTAACAATAATTTTTAAAACGGATTAAAATTGCTTTATTAAATTTTATTTAAAAAATAAGTAAAGAATTAAATCCGAGAATTGTATTAAAAACTTTATGTTGAAGGGAAAGTTTCTGAAGTCATTTACGTTTTATTTAACCCATTCCAGAAATATTTGGCCTGGGAGTTTTAAGTGAAACACCCTGTATATATTTAATATAATTAAATAAATATTTAAATACAGGATGCGGCAAAACTCTCTACCTAATTTGAAGGTTCAATAAAAAACAGATGGTAGAAATTAACGAAACTGTATTAACCCGAATCGAATCTACAGAATGGGAAGTTACGCTATTATGTTTTACAAGTTTCTTTCTTTGAACAGTATATTGCTCAAGTGTTTTCCTTCGTTATCAATGCATTGCCGAATGCGAGTTCGGAAGTTACCGTTATTGGAGTGCACAAAATCCTCGGGAAATCCATGAAAAGCCTCTGCATAGTAGACGTGTTACCGTGTGGTGAGTGATTAACAGTGTCGCGATCATCGGCCCGTACTTTTTTGAAGAAGGATACAATCAAATGCTTCAAACTTCTATGGCACCACGATTCAATGCGATACAGATTCAACAGAATGAGTGGCTTCAGCAAAACGGGGCCACTACTCACACAAGCAGGAGATCTCTTCAAGAACTGAGGCAGCTGTTCCCAGAACGCTTGATGTGTTTGCGCGGAAACATCCGCTGGCCAGTACGATCTCCAGACCTAACTCCCTATGATTTTTTTGTGTGCGGGTTTCTTAAGGCTGAAGTTTACAAACATCGTCCGAGGAGTCTGCCAGCCCTACGACAAACGATTCAAGAAGAGATTGCTCGTATTCCTCAAGAAATGTTGATTAGAGTAATGGCGAACTTTCGAACTCGCATTCGGCAATGCATTGATAACGAAGGAAAACACTTGAGCGATATACTGTTCAAAAAACGAAACTTGTAAAAGCAGATTCCATTCATGTTAATACAGTTTCGTTAATTTGTACCATCTGTTTTTTATTCAACTTTCAAATTAGGGAGGGAGTTTTGCCGCAGCCTGTATATTAAATATAATAAGTTTAAAAAAATTGTTTTTGATTTATTTGTAGAAATGTTAAAAATGTTCAAATTATCCTAAATAACGAGTTTTTAAATCAACTTGATACCTCAATTATTTTTTGAGATATAATTTTTTCAAATTTGGTGCTAATAAACTTCAAGGTCTGTTGAGTATTGGAGGAAAAGTATAATATAATATACAGGTGTCCATTATATGTGGAATCTAGTATATATCTTGGTAAGTATCAACTTTATAAAAAAAAACATTTTATACAAAAAGTTGCTTAATATTTTGTTTGCCATAATAAGACAGTATTCAATTGTTTTTATTTCAGAAAACAAATGAGCAACGTGTTATTATGTTATCAAGTGTTATTCAGTTGAAGTTTTTTAAATGGCAATGTATCCTTTCGTTAGGCTCATTTGATAGAGATTTGTTTTCTCTTGATGACGTAAAATTTTAGTACTCTTTAGACACGTGCGGCTAAACCCGAATGATTCTAGTTCTAGATCTAATGTTAGTTCTATTTCAATAAAAATAGACAACAATTTAACGCTTAGTAACAATTAAAACTAGAACTAACACTAGACCTAGAACTAGAAAAATTCTTGAATGTTTCTAGTTGTAAGTCTAGTGTTAGTTCTAGTTTTAGTGCAATAAAAATATACTATATTTGGACTAATTTTAAAGGTTTTTTTAATAAAGTATACATCGTGAAAGAACACCATGAAGTTGTCCATTATGTGATAACTAACTTCAGATTTAAAATGTCAACCTCAATTTTGACATATTTGTAATCTTCTTTAAAAATCCTTTAAAATGAGTACAAACACGACGTATTTATCTTCAATATTAGTGAAGTTATGGTCAACTTCCGGTTTGAAATGTCAACATCAATTCTGACATATTTGTAATTATCGTGAAAAATTCTTTAAAATGAGCCCAAACATGATACGTTTAGGCAGCTTACACACTACTGCAACGCAACTCGCACGACCGACTCAACCAACTAGTTGCAAGAGATCGATGTTTTCACATTGTTGTACAATCGATGCGACTATAATCTAGTCAAAATGGAGCCGTCAGAAGATGAGGATGTTATTATTTCTTGGTATTTTCGTAGGAGAAAGAAAAGACGTTTCTGGGTGCACCCGTATTTTGCAGAAAATTTTGAACGAAGAATGTTTGTAGCTACAAGTGAACTCCATGACCCGGTTAAATTTAAATCTATGTATAGGATGAGTCCAACAACCTTCTTAGAACTACTTGAGCTAATTACTCCTGTCATACAAAAAAGGGATACCAGTTTTAGGAGGTGCATTACTGCAGATGAAAAACTTCTAATAACGCAGAGGTAAGTTTATTAAAATATATTTTTTTCACATTTAAATCTAGAAGATGTTACAATGTTTGATACAAAACAATTTACAAATTAGTTAAATTTTGATAATAGTCTGCTAAGTGTCCCCTCGGTCAGATGGAGTAGAAGTGTACACATGAGTACCGTATGGTTGAGAAGGGGTAGGAGGAGCATTGTGCTGGACATACGATGTGGGTGTGGGTGTATCATCTAATAATGAGTCCAAGACTTCCAAAACTTGTCTTCGAAATTGACGCATTTTTTGTTCGCTTAATTTTTGGACGTCAGGAAGCAAACTCAGCAGAAACATTCTTCGAGGATTCTCTTATTTGGGCTGCCTGCGTTTCTCTTCCAGGTATTTAACAAAAGCATCATCAACTCTGTTCGTTTGCTGCTTGGGTCTTTTGAAAGATGTTCCTGGAACTTCTAGATCTCCTTGTTCACTAGGATTATTTGAAGAGCCATCTTCATTGGTAAGTTGTTCAGACAACTCATATTCTGGTTCGGTACTTGATAGGCTTTCCGGGGGGATGGAACATTTCCAGAAACACTACTCTTATTTCCTAAGAAAGGCACCAATAAGTGCAAATAGTCCATTAAATAGTATTTTTTCTGTCTCCCAGATCCACTCTTCGGAATTTTCAATTTTCTTGTAAACACAGTTCGAATGTTTCGCCACTTCTCCTTACAATTGGCAGCTGGAAAGAAATTATGTTAATTTTAAAATAAAAATTTTAAATTTACTGTTTTTAATAAATTTCAATCGGTTGATTATTATAATATTTTGTTTTAGGTATCTGGCAACAGGCAGTACATTTTCAGACTTATCACTATATTTTATGAGAGGGGTCAGCACAGTCAGTGAAATAATTGGAACCACTACCAAGGCAATTTGGGACGTACTCCAACCAATTTATATGAAACTACCGAATGAGGATGAATGGTTAGCTATTTCTGATCGATTTTATCAATTATGGAATGTTGGAAATTGCTTAGGAGCCTTGGAAGAAATAGCGACGGCGGTATCTTTAAAATGTTGAAAATGGGACAATGGATAAAACAGGGTGATATGCAATTTCCCACTTCCAGACAACTTCCACAAGATATAAATGGAATTAAATTCCCATTCTACTTTATTGGTGATGAAGCTTTCCCACTGC
Source organism: Onthophagus taurus (assembly GCF_036711975.1). Taxonomy (NCBI): domain Eukaryota; kingdom Metazoa; phylum Arthropoda; class Insecta; order Coleoptera; family Scarabaeidae; genus Onthophagus; species Onthophagus taurus. The sequence goes on along the minus strand of NC_091968.1, from coordinate 6,242,189 downwards.
AAGTTCGTTTAATACGACCTTTCCCAAGAAGAACTCTAGACAATAAAAAACGTATTTACAACTACCGGATCAGCAGGGCCAGGAAGACTGTAGAGTGCACGTTTGGAATGATGTGCAAAAAATTTCGTGTTCTATCCAATCCAATAATTTGTGCAGATAAAAATAAAATCAACAATATAGTACGCAGTGTTTGTGTACTTCATAATTTTATTAGGAAAAAAGAAGGCGTACTATATGAATTTCGAGAATCAGAAAATGAAGAACCGGAGTTAAACATTGTCAATGACATAGATATGGATAAAGCTGGTAATGAGAATGTACCCGAGGCAAGGAATCCAACACCATCAAATTTGAGACATTATCTTTCAAATCAATCCTTTGCCATGGCAGTGGAAATATTATGTAGATGGCGAAAATTCATAATTACTAGTGTAAGCTAATTGCATATAAGCTCATGTTGTACTAATTTTTTTTTAAATAAATAAAGTAAATAAAAAAACACTTTCTTACCTGTGTCATTCATTCTCTTCCCCACATTCTCCCACGCCAAATCAACTACATCTCTCTTGCTATAATCACTAAGATTATAATTGTACAATACCGGATATTTCTCTATTTCTTGCACTAATTTAACGCTGAATGCTTCAACATCCATTTTGCTTAAAATAAAGAAAATAATGACGATACATACAAAAACCAATGCAACTGATCGCGGTGCGACCGACATGTCCAGTCGCATACAACCAGTCGTATGGTTGCATCAGTCGGATTGCGCTAGTGTGAATGCTTCTACGAAATCCTTATGGATAAGACTGATGCAACTAGTTGGTTGAGTCGGTCGTGTGAGTTGCGTTGCAGTAGTGTGTAAGCTGCCTTAATCCCAATATTAATCGAGATGTAAGCAACTTCCGGTTTGAAATGTCAATGTCATTTTGACAAATTCTTAATTTTTATAAAATGTTTTAAAATTTATCACAAAAACAAAAATACAATAAAAAATAAATAAAAATTAAGGTCGGTATTAATATTTAATTTTTAAATTGCTATCTTCATTGTTGCTGACTTCGGGTTTAACGTTTTTTTATTCAAACGTTTTTTGATTTTGAGATAAGTACATCATCTTTGAACTCATTTTAAAGGATTTTTTAATAAAGAATACATCATGATAAAACACCATGAAGTTGTCCATTTGTCTATTGTATGATAACTAACTTCAGATTTAAAATGTCAACCTCAATTTTGCCATATTTGTAATCTTCATTAAAAATCCTTTAAAATAAGTACAAACACGACATATTTATCTTCAATATTAATGAAGTTATCGTCAACTTCCGGTTAGTAATGTCAAAATCAATTTTGACATATTTGTAATTTTCGTGAAAAATCCTTTAAAATGAGGCCAAACATGATACGTTTAATTCCAATATTAGTCGAGATGTAAGCAACTTCCGGTTTGAAATGTCAATGTCATTTTGACAAATTCTTAATTTTTATAAAATGTCTTAAAATTTATCACAAAAACAAAAATACAATAAAAAAAAATTAAAAATTAAGGTCGGTATTAATATTTAATTTTTAAATTGCTATCTTCATTGTTGCTAACTTCGGGTTTAACGTTTTTTTATTCAAACTTTTTTGATTTTGAGATAAGTACATTATCTTTGAACTCATTTTAAAGGATTTTTTAATAAAGAATACATCATGATAAAACACCATGAAGTTGTCCATTTGTCTATTGTATGATAACTAACTTCAGATTTAAAATGTCAACCTAAATTTTGACATATTTGTAATCTTCATTAAAAATCCTTTAAAATAAGTACAAACACGACATATGTATCTTCAATATTAATGAAGTTATCGTCAACTTCCGGTTAGAAATGTCAAAGTCAATTTTGACATATTTGTAATTGTCGTGAAAACTCAAGGTTGGTATTAATATTTCAAAATTATGTTGTTAATTTCAATGTTGTCAACTTTAATATTCTCTATTACAACTTTGTTGTTTCTCGAGATAAATGCATCACGTTTGAACTCATTTTAAATGTTTTTAATAAAGAATACATCATGAAAGAACACCATGAAGTTGTCCATTTGTCTATTATATGATAGCTAACTTCAGATGTCACGTAACTGGTTCGTTAGAACTTTTTCAGATTCCACTATTCGTACGGTTTGAAATTTTGGTAGCATCAGTTGTTCATTCGGAACTTTCGATCTAAAATATTTTCAAGATGGCCACCACTTCCGGTCTACCGGCAGTAGACCATAACTTCGTTATTTTAAATGGAATGCTATAGTTTTTATTACATCGTTTAATTGTAAGTAGAAAAATAGGTTGACTTTGATAAAAGTTATTGGTACCTAGCGTTTATCGTTTTCGAGTTATTTTGGATTACTCTTCAGATGCTGTCAAATAGATTGTCATTTGTTGTATGGGATTATCTTATACAGGTGGCCAAAAATTGAATTACTGTTTCTCCATATTCAATGGCGAAAAAGTCGAAAATTTTGAATGGAAGGCCCCATATTTTTTTAGCCTGTCAGAAAGGGAATTTAATTCTCTACAAATTATCTATAAACATTCCTCTAAGACGCCCGGCTAAACCTAAAACTTTCTAGGTCTAGTTTTAATTGTTATTTAACCCTAAATTCTTGTACATTTTAATTGATATAAAAATATTGTTTTTGATTTAATCCACTTACCTTGCTTATAATTTCATCCATTTGCCATTTTGAATTAAATACAACCTTTAAATCCAATTGATTATGTGTTTTTCATTAAAAAAACTAAAATTCAACGTCAATTTTGACAAGCAACTGCAATATTTGGATCTTAATCACCATGGTAACCGAGTCAAGTTGGATAACCTTAAAATAATAAAATTTTTTTCGATTTTTTTATCAATTCTAACCTAATTTTTATTAATTTGAAAACAATTCGAATTCCTTACGATTATCTCGCATTTTTTTTAATATCTTGATATTTTTGTGTAGAAATAAAAACATAGAAATGTCAATTCTTCTAATGACGTGACAGCAAGGCCTTTGCGGGGGATACGTTCATAACAACAGCGTTTATAGGGAGTTGGAAGTTGGATAACCTTATACAGTATGTTTACTCGGTCCGTTGAGTAAACAACGTTAAACAACATTAAATAAACTTAACTTGTCATAAGTGACAAGTGACACTTAACCTTAATTACTACAGATTGAATTAAAGAAAAAATTGTATATTATATTATTTGTAAATCCTTTATTAAGTACTTTAGAATAAATACCAAGAGTTATGAATAACATTAAAAAATACTTTTATCCATAACAAACTTAATATGAGTACCTTTAGCTAAAATTTCATTATTTTTTAAGTCACTTAAATCAGCTTCTAAAAAAGCTAAATTTTTTCCTAATTTAATAACTCTAGTTTTAATTATAACTTTTTCTCCATACTTTACAGGTTTATAATAATGCATATTAATAAGGACCGAAACGTGACTTTTTGTGTATAAAATCGTAGATAATCCAAAGCTCGTCATGGTATCTACCAAAGTAGTTGAAAATCCGCTCGAAAGATGGCCGTACTCGTCGCAATTATCATCGTTTACCGTGAATGTAGCTGCACATTGACCGCTATCAGCCGAAATAAGTTTTAGCTAATTATAAGAAAAAACGTTATTTTTAAGGTTGAGTAAAATTTTAAATAAATATTTATAATAACCTGATTGATAATAAACGGATCGAAACCTTTTCTTAATTTAAAAACTGTGGCAATTGCTTGTAACCGTAGTTTTTGTACAAGATTGCGTAACATGTTTTCACCAACTTTTCACTACTTCTCGTATTTGTAACTACAAATACTTAAATGAATGAGTTTGGTTAATAAAATTGATTCAGTTCAGATTTAATTTTAGATATAATTTCGCGGCCTTGATGTACAGATAACTATTATTGAGAAATTTATCAATAAATTGACTTATTACCCTTCAACTTAAATAAATCACGTGTAGGCAACCAACTTTACATCTTAAGTCAACAACTTTCATATTTTCAAGAATAGTGATAAAGCTAAAGTTTGCTAAAGTTATCTAAACTTTTATCGTTTGTCAGCAGTTTTTTTTATCTTGTGTCCTGGGGCAAAATGAACAACGGAACCTTTTCTTAGGAGTAACAGTAGCACTACTATTTTTATTATGTTTCAATGCCACAACGTTTCAAACTGTGTTCCACTGGTTCCTGTAATGTTTGTATTGTACTTCTTCTTTTCATGTGTTGTTCAAGGAGAATGAAAGCTACAGGTTCTTATAAAAAGTCGTCTGCCATGTTTTTTATCTTTTATTGCGTATGAATTCGTGCTGTTGTACAATACTAATGCATTTGCAGCACTTATGTATATTTAGCATCCTGTCATTGGCCACCTCCTCGTTGCTCTTTGCACTGAATATTGGAAAGCAATTGCGAAACTTTACAACCAATTGAATTAAACGTGAAAAAAGGGCATTTCTATCCCAATTATCACTAGAGTATAATGCCCGACAGGTTTGGAATACGTTCAGACAGTTTGGCGTTGCTCACAGGAGATCCTAAGTGACTTGTGCTTTTACTGACGTTAGTTCAAAGGATAAAAGAACGCCATGAGAAGTGCAAACTCAAAATCTCTGATAGAGGAGACCCTGGACCAAGTAACATAAAAAGTAATTTAGTTGAAGGTAAATAGTATTTATTGCAACTTAAAACGACGTAAATGAATAAAATAGTACTATTTTCAATTATTTCAATCTTGTTCTATAGGAATTGAAAACTCATCAGAATCAACCATTGCTAGTAAAGAACAGTTTTCAATTAACACCTCTCAAAAACGACCTGCAAGCGCTTGCTCATCTACATCTTTGACTTTATTTGCTGAGGATGATTCGGCTGTTGTAGGTAAAAAACGGAAAACGAATGCTAATACAAATTTGGAAAGCTTTATTGTTCGAACGGATATTGATAAAAAACAAGAAATAGATAAACAAATTGTAAAAGCTGTATTTGCAACAAACAGCAGCTTTACATGTATGGACAATCAACAAGTAAAAAAAGCAATTGAATTGTTAAGACCCGGGTATAATCCCCTTTCTGGAAAAACAATTTCTACAACACTTTTGGAACAAATTTACGAAGAAGAGAAAACTAAATGTCGTGGAAGTCTTACTGGGTGTTGCGTAAACATATCTATTGATGGTTGGTCTAATGTACGAAATGAACCTATAGTTTGCGCTAGTATAACCACTGAAACTGGACACTCTTTTTTATATGAAACTATAGATACATCCGAAAATCCCCATACAAGTGACTATTTAACTGAAATTGCTTGCAATATAATTTCCTCATGTAAATCAAAATATAACTGTAACGTGACATCATTTGTAACAGATAATGCTGCTAATATGGCACTAATGCGAAAAACCTTACAAGAAAAATTGGACCCCAGCATTTCAGTGATATCTTATGGGTGTTCAGCTCATCTTTTAAACCTACTTTGCAAAGATTTAGAAGTAACAAATATCAAAGAGCACGTTACACAAATTATAAAATATTTTAGAAATAATCAATTAACGAGCTTGATGGAAAAGCATTAGTGCTGCCAAGTGATGTGAGATGGAATAGTATGGCAGATTGTTTGGAAGTATATGTAAGTCAATGGGATAAACTATTAAAAGTGTGTGATGAGAATAAAAACGAAATAGATTCGACAATATACAAAAAAGTTTCAAACATTGGTCTCAAACGCTCAGCGGAAGATTATTTGAATGTCTTAAAACCCATAACTATAGCACTTGACAAATTACAAAAAAAGAATGCTTTCCTCTCTAATGCAGTGGAAGTATGGGAAGAATTGAAAACATTACTCGAGGAAAAATTATCATCTGTACAAATGAAAGTTTTTGATAAACGGTATAAGCAGGCACTTACGTCTAACTATTATATAGCCTATATTTTAGATATTACTAAAACTATGTATAAGTTAACATCTGTATAAAAAGAGGAGGCCTTAAATACAATCAATCAAATGTATGCTAATACCGGTTTACTACCGCTAATTATAAAACTAGAAGCAAAAATGGAACCATTTTCATCAGTAATGTTTTCGGAGGAAGTCTTATGTAATGTAAGTGCTTTACAATGGTGGGTATCACAAACACACATTGCTGAAGTAGAGAAGGTACTGCCAATATTAAAGCAATTTTTATGTGCGGTTTGTTCATCTGCTTCTGTTGAGAGAATATTTTCAACATTTGGGCTTGTTCACTCTACTTTACGAAACAAGTTAGGTGTTGAAAAGGCAGGAAAACTTGTTTTCTTATATAAGTATTACAATGAATCTTAATTTTTGTATTAAATGTTTTTTTAATTTTGTAGTAAAGTGCACTTTAATTTTCAGTTTTGTTTTTAATTTAAATCATTGATTAAAATAAATAAATCATTTGATTAAAATCATGATTTAAATCAGTCGAACCCTGTCGCTTACCCATTATTGACCAGGAACTCTCGTTCAGTATGGCTTCAGAAGTAGCGGTACTTAACGCGTTGAACGCTATAAAAACAAATGCTGTTGGTTGTGATAATATAAGTAGGCTAATATTGCTGATGTGCTGTCCTACCATCCTTCCCTACTTATATCACATTTTCAATTTTTGTCTAGAGCATGGTGTATATCCTGATTTGTGGAAGATAGCTTCGGTTATTCCGGTACCTAAGAAGAGCAGTTGTAAGGATTTGAACGATTTCAGACCTGTTAGTATTCTGACAGTGCTTTCAAAAGTTTTTGAGAAAATTATTGCTGCCAGAATTTGGAAACATGTTGATTCATTTCCCATTCTATCTAACAAGCAGTTGGATTTTCGAAAAAGATTTAGTTGTTACATCTGCTCTTCTTGGCGTGACGGATGATATGCTAAGAGGAATTGATAGCGGGTGTGTTGTTGCTTGATTTTTCAAAGGCATTTGACACTCTACATCACTTAACTCTTATTTCAATATTGCATTACGTAGGGTTCTCTCCGTTTCGACCATCGATCTCAGTTTGTAAAGGTGCACGGCAAGCGTTCTAAGACAATCCCTATGATATCCGGTGTACTTCAGGGGTTTATTCTGAGTCCGATATTATATTTAATATACACATTTAATCTTACTAATCAATTAAAATTTTGCAAAAGTCATAAGTATGCAGATGATACGCAAGTTTATTATACCTTTGATAGGGAGAATGATCGGAACGCAGAACTGACTTTGATAGACTGCTTGGTTATGTTAAGAGGCACTGTCTTACTATTAATTCTACCAAGTCGTATGTTGTTGTTTTTGGTCCGGATGTGGTGAAGGATTCTTTAGATATGCGACTTGACAATGTTAAACTTGGTATTTCATCTGAAGCTCGTAATCTTGGAATCATTTTCGATTCAGATCTGAGATTCAAGACATATTAGATTCTGCTATCAAGATCTCATATAGTAATAGACATATCTTGAGCCAGAAATTTAGCTCTTTTTCATATTTGTTATGTTTGTGATTTTTGTTGTTACTTTAGCAATCTTGACAAGATAATCACAAATGTGGTTTTGTAGTTTTTCCCTTGATGTTTATTAAATCTGTAAATATATTATCTATGCAGTTTGCGGATCCTGGTGATACTTTAGGAAGGACTGGAAAAGATGCCTTCCATTCCAAACATATTGAATATATTACGAACCGCCATGGAATCTTGGTTGCTATGCATAAAATTTATGTTAAAATCTCTGGAAAGTAGCACTCTATAGTTAGGATACGTTTCTGCAATGTATACCAGGTACCATTTCAGTTTTTCCTTGAAGATGTTTAAGTCACCTAGCGGTGATCGATATAGACAAATAACAATGATGTTATATTTTTTCAGGGTTATACTTGTAATTTCCATATCCTTTTCCTTACTGGCGTGGACTGGATTGAATCTTTTATTAATATTAAGACACCGCCATGCTTATACTCTACAGAAGGATGATGCAATGTTGTATCCATTGATTCTCAATATATTCATTGTTGAGGTGTCCAGCCAATGTTCAATGATACATCTTATAGTAACGGAAGAATACATGGAAGGAACAAAAATTTATAGCTAAATTTAAAACGATGGGGTCATTGACCCCATATATGGACTCCGAAGGTTAAATATCAGTTTCTTACAGTTTAAAATTCGGTCTGTATTGTCTCATTCCACACAAGTGATGATTACAACTGAATCTCTTTGAATTAAAAAAAAACAAATTTAAAAAATGTAATATATTTCGATACAAAATGAAATTAATAGTTTATTCATTTAAACCTTTTTATCACTAGGAATGTATATTTATTTAGTTTTATTAAAACACCATTACTTCGATTAGTACTTAATAAGCACTTTAAAACAAATCTAGCTTTATTTATCCTTTTTTGCTTTTGGTTTCTCTTTACTCTTCTTTTGTTGTTGAGTTTCTTGTCCCTTTTTAGAGAACAAAGCGACAATAACTCCCATTAAAAACGTTCCAATCCCAACGTAAACTAACCAACTGTTTTCCTTGATATAAACCGCAATCAATGATGTTAAATCATCGCTAAAATTAAAAATAAAAAGTAAAAACATTATTTTGTTAAAATTAACTTACAATGGAGTTTTTGGTAAAGGAACTTTCTCCGGGGTAACATTTTTGTACCATTCAGTAATGAATGAAACGAAAGACGCAACATCGTACACTTGAATGTGATATCTATACATTTTCCCTTGTTTGAATCTAAGAATAAATTGGAATTTAGATTTAATTCACGATAAAAATTAATTATTATTTACAAAATAAAAGCTGGAACATTATAAACTTCGAATCTTCTCGCTGTTGATGCTCCTGTTGTTAATCGATTTATCCGAGCAATATTTGCACGATTTTTTACTTTAGCTCCAACAGCTTCTAATCGCGCTTGTAATCGTTGACAATCAACACAATCGTTGGAATAACTAAATTTAAAATAAATTGCTTGAGTATTACTATTTTTTTTTTTGAACAATTCAAGAATCATCATATGGCTTAAAAATCGACTTCAAATTAATACAAATGAAACGAGAGAGTAGTGAAAAAACTGTGGCAAAACGAGAAAGTACAGAAAATATGGAACTACTTCCAGTACCAGTTGAACTACCTCTATGTGTTGTTTGTCACAAGGTGCTAGCAGCTGAAAGTATGCTTCCTAATAAATTAAAACGTCATTTAGAAACATCTCACAGTAATTTACAAGGAAAATCGCGATTTTTTTTGAAAGAAAATTGGGAGAAATAAAACAGAATTGTTATCCAGAGCATCTATTCCTCGCAAAGAACTGCTCACCTCTTACAAGGTCGCTCATCGTATTGCCAAATGCAAAAAACCAACAACTGTATGTGAGGATTAATTATTTTGCAACAAAATACAACCGGGAAGGCTTGTGATTTGTTTACAGTTATAGATTCATACATGAAGATATCAGCGCAACATGGAGGACTTCAAGCTCTCATTAAAACCAAGGCTCCAAATTCAAAATGTACACATTGTATCATACATAAAGAGGCTGTGGCTGCAAAAAATATATCACCTGAATTAGCTGCAGGAAAACGAAACGCATATACTGCAACTGGCTGATAAAATTGCAGCAAATTGCTATTTGTGGAATAGAAAAATACAAGAAGGAACAAGGAAATACTGATTGGTTTCCTGTTTTAAAAGGCTTCCTGCAAGAAAAATCTGTTTAAGATCTGAAACCAAGTTTGCAATTGATATTAATTTTATCAACATTAGGCACCTATTTTAATAGATATTTTCCAGAGAATCTTGATCAAAACGACTGGATTAAAGATCCATTCCAATCGACCCCACTCTCATCTGCACTTTCTTGTGACACGAGCCTAAAACTACGATAAGACAAAGACAAACAATTATAAAGACAAATATTTCAATTGTGGAGCAACGTATAATAATAATAAGTCGTATTTGTGTGAAACTGGCTTTTATGCAGTAATACATGAAAATGCAGATCACAAATCAATTCAGAAAAAGAAGGGAGTAGCGATTTCAAAACTTCAACCTCGATTTGAGAAGTTATGTTCAGAAAAGCAAGCTCATCCTTCGCGTTGACTGTTATATTTTCTAATAAATAAACTAAAAAAAAAATTAAAATAGAATCTTTGGAGTTTTCTTCAATTAAATACAAATAATAAATAAAGTAATCTTAATGTCTGCTAGAGCTACAAACAAATATCTTCTTTTAGAAGGGCGTCGCAAAAAAATACAACCTGTAAAGATAGTCGCAGTATAAAAAAGATTGGGAACATCTGACTTAACCTACAAATTGTTTATTTTATAGTCACGCACAAAATCAATCTGATTAACTTAAAAGTAAAGTCATTGTCACTAAACTAGGTGAGATTACAACGTATATTTTCGGATGAAACTGACTATCTGTTATTAGGTAGAGTGTATCAATAGATAGAAGAAACAGAAGAAAGAAACATTCGCATTTAGTAGCACGTCTGTCAAGACAGCTAAACCCGATACTTTCTAGTTCTAGTTTTAGTGCAATCAAAATATGCAACATAGTGATATCTTATGCTAACTACCGCTATCTACCACTGTCACTAGAACTAAAATATTCAGGTTTAGCCGTCTAAAGAGACACATGGCTAAACCTGAATGTTTCTGGTTTTAGGTCTAATGTTAATTCTAGTGCTAGTGTAAAACTAGAACTAACACTAGACCTAGAACTAGAAAGTATCGGGTTTAACCCAACTCGGAATGTACAACCCACCCTCTGCTTGATGCCCAACCCGACATTTGAGAATTTCGCACTGGTTTAAATGTTAAGTAACATCATAATAATAATGTTAATTGCGTCAAAAACAAATATTTACATAAATATATACATTCATAACAACTATAGACATCAAGACAGACAAACAGATCAATTTATCGCAATAAGCGATATCTTCCAAGAGACCCAACTGGTAACAGTGTATATGTAATTTTAAATAAATAATTTTGGCTACCGAAAAAGTAATACTAAATGATGTGCTAATAAAACTGAGCGAATGAGCATATTTGAATTATGTAACGGATCGACAGTCAGTTACTACAAGGAAGGAAATAGACACAAAAAAGTGCAGCAAAAAATAGATGAAAGGCAGACTAGAGAAGAAAACAAACACGTATAGGTCAAGAAAAAGATAGTTGAAGAGATAGCAGATGGCGCTTCAAGGCATTTTTAAAACTTATTATACTAGCTGCATTGCGAATAACGGCAAGTAAATCGTTCCATAACGCAATCGACTGCACTGTAAAAGATCTGTAGGTAGATTTCAATACTATGGACTGGAAACATAAGTGTAGAGTCCGACATTGATCGAGTGGGCAAGTCATGTGATGCTAAAAAGTGAAAGGCATCAGACAAATAAGCAAGAGTGCGGGTATGGAAAATTTTGTATAACATAGTAAGCAAAGGAAATGATCTACGACTCTGGCAAGTCATTATCTACAGGTTGTTACGATATGGAGTAATATAATTGTTCTAAAGTCTTTCCAATTTACGCCGAAGAGCTGCGGACAGATTGGGATACGCAGCATCGGCATAATCAATGTGTGGGAAAATGAGGGAATAGCAAAGATTACGACGTACAACAGGAGGAAGGTAGCAGCAAAGTTTTTTCAAAGTATGGAAACAGAAGTAAACCCTCCTACCGATTCCCTGAACTTGTGGCCGTCAAGACATCGCCGGATCCATTGCCACACCAAGATTTTTAACCGTATTAGGAAACGAAATAAAGGTGTCGTCAAGCCTCAGTTGAAGGCTGATTAAGGAATTAAATTGTGCCAGCAAGGGGGGAGTGCCAAATGCAATGGTTTCCGTTTTACCTGGATTCAGATTAAGTTCATGACGTCTAGACCAGTCAAGTACGCTAGAGAGATCGAACAGTTGACGAAATATAAAGTTGATGATTACACGAGATACCATCACTATTACTATTTATGAAAACTGAGAAGAGCAGAGGACCCAGCACACTGCCCTGGGGAACTCCACATTTCATATCAACTGCAGAAGAGAGTACAGATTCCACGCAGACACGTAAAGACCGATAGGAAAGGTAGGACTGGAATCAAGATACACAAGAAGAGGTAAAACCAATAGCAGAGAGCCTAGTTAACAAGAGGGCATGGTCCATAGAATCAAAGGTCTTACTAAAATCAAGTAACACTAGCAAGGTAACACAACGCTTATCACAACTAGATCTAATATCATCGGTGATCTTAATCAGTGCTGTAGTAGTACCATGCCCTTCACGAAAAACATACTGGAACTTGTTAATCAGATTAAACTCAAGATATTTCTGAATCTGTAAATAAGCTAAACGTTCAATAGCTTTTGACAACGTAGATAGAATAGAAATGAGCCGAAAGTCACCAACATGGGGCGGAGATTTAATTTTTGGGATAGGAATAACATGGGCTATTCGCCAGATAGACGGAAAAATACACCGTTCAAAAGAACAGTTGAAAATATGTGTTAGGGGTGTAATAACTATATCTAGAATGGGTAAGGGGAATCTGAGTCCAATACCATCGCCACCAACACTAGTGGACTTGGAGTAAGTTTAAGCATCCCGGATCTCAACATCTGTAACCAAGCTGAATGAAAAGGAAAGCACGTTGGTAAATGCAAGGATTTCATTAATAGTATTCTGCCTAGTTATGTTACCAACCTCCACAGGAGGATTCGCAAAATACTCCGCTAGAGCAGCAGCATCAAGAGTGGGTTGATCTGTTGGAGACTCTATAACACCAAGTGATCGCATTGTTTTCCAAAATGTCTTATGAGTAACTCAAAATGGAATTTCTACAGAAAATTCTGAAATAAATCAGTAAATTAGGTGGATCCGAATGTAACGTTTAAAGAGGGAGGCCCCACCTCCCTCTAAAAAGATATGTCGCATCTGGGTGACAAATAATCGAGTGTTATACAAGCAATTTTTAAATTTATAATGGAAGAGACACAGAAAGATATCACTCAACAGAAGAATAGTTTCAGTAAATAGTCTTCAGCCTGTAGTATTGTAATCTCCAAGCACTTAGTAGTGTTTTGGCAGCAGTATATAATCTTCTGAAAGCATTATATAGTCTTTGCCAACAATATCTCGCTTCCTCCAAGCAATTAGTAGTCTTTCCAACAATATTTAGCATTCTGAAAGTAGTTAATAGTCTTTTGGAAAGAGTATCTCGTCTTTTCAAGCAGATAATAGTTTCTCCCAGCAGTATTTAGTCTTCTCCAAGCAGATCGTAATCTTTTTTAGTAGTATATAGCGTTCTGAAAGCAATAAGTAGTCTTATGGAAGCAGTATCTCGTCTTTCTGATCAGTTTGTAGTTGTTTGTTAGCAGTATATAGTCTTTTCCAAGCAGATTGTAATCTTTTCCACCAGTATCTAGCATTTTGGATGCAGCAGGTACCTTTTTTGGAGAGCATATCCCTTCTTTCCAAGTAGTTATTAGTCATTTCCAGTAGTATTTAGCATTCTGGCAGCAGTAGGTAGTTTTTTGGAGAGCATATCTCTTTTCAAAACAATTATTAAAGTCTTCGAAAGCAATAAGTAGTCTTGGAAGCAGTATTCCGCCTGTCCAAGTAGGTCAGAACCTTTAACCAATAGGTATTATTTTGAAAACAGTATCTAGTCTTTTCTAAGCAAGTTGTGGTCTTTATCAGCAGTATTTAGCATTTTAGAAGCAGTAGCTAACTTTTTGAAATAGTAATAAGGCCATTAAAGTCAATCGATTAGAAACACCGTCTTTCAAAAAATCGATTAGTAAAGTTTTCACGTTCAAAATTTGTTTAATTTTTGCAATAATTAATGTAAAAGTTTAAAATTCCCCACCCCCGGCTCCAGATGACGTTTTAAGTAAGAAGAGAGAAATCACAGACGTTCTATGTTTTCTTCTAGCGCATAAGATTCGTAGTATTGTCTCTCTCCAGGAATTTTATTGATTGCGCCCTGTATTTTCAAACTTTATTATTATTTTTTTTTTGAGAAACTAAGCCTCAGAATAAAAAATTAAAAAATATTGGGTCAATCAATTTCAAAAAACTTTCAAATAAGCCAATAAAAAAAATACTTAACGGCCCTATTTAGGCCCTACCCCTCTCTAAAATGATATGTCGAATCTGGGTGACAAAGAATCAAGTGTTGTAGCAGCAATTTTTAAATCTGTAATGGAAGGGACACAGAAAGATATCAGTCAACAGAAGAATAGTTTCAGTAAATGGTCTTCAACCAGTAGTATTCTAATCTCCAAGCACTTAGTAGTGTTTTGGCAGCAGTACATAATCTTCTGAAAGCATTAAATACTCTTTGTCAACAATATCTAGCTTTATCCAAGCAATTAGTAGTCTTTCCAACAATATTTAGCATTCTAAAAGTAGTTAATAATCTTTTGGAAACAAATCTTGTCTTTCCAAGCAGACAATAGTTTCTCCCAGCAGTATTTAGTCTTCTCCAAGCAGGTCGTAATCTTTTGTAATAGTATATAGCGCTTTGAAAACAGTTAGTAGTCTTATGAGCAGTATCTCATCTTTCCAATCAGTTTGTAATTGTTTGTTAGCACTATCTAGTCTTCTCTAAGCAGATTGTAATCTTTTCCACCAGTATCTAGCATTTTGGGAGCAGTAGATATTTTTTTTGGAAAGCATATCTCTTCTTTCCAAGTAGTTATTAGTCTCTTCCAGTAGTATTTAGCATTCTGGCAGCATTAGGTAGCTTTTTGGAAAGCATATCTCTTTTCCAAACAATTATTAAAGTCTTTGAAAGCAATAAATAGTCTTGGAAGCAGTATTCCGCCTATCCAAGTAGGTCAAAATCTTTAACAGCAGTGTTTAGCGTTTTGGAAGCAATAGGTATTGTTTTGAAAACAGTATCTAGTCTTTTCCAAGTAAGTTGTGGTCTTTTTCTGCAGTATTTAGCATTTTAGAAGCAGTAGGTAACTTTTTGAAATAGTACTTCCTCTTTCCAAGCAGTTTTTAGTATTTTACTAGCTGTATTTAATCTTCTGAGAGCAATAATTAGTCTTTTGCCAACAGTATCTAGCCTTCAAGAACCAATAAGTTAAAGATTTTAAGTTATCTTTAGTTTATAGATGGTAAACAATGACATTTTAGTTGTTGTGTGTCAAAAACCTAAGGAACAACTGTATTTCACTCAAAAATATGCGTTTTAACCAAAAATAAAGTGATTTAATGTTGATTAAAAAAAAATTGTGGATTTTTAAGCAACATGATGATTTTTGAATTAAAACTTTTTTTTTGTGATATATAAAATGATTCTTACAACATAATAAACCAATCTCCAGTTGTTGCACCAGTTGCAACTTGTGTTAAATGTTCAAAAGTATCATCAGTTAATTCTTTAACAATGGGATCTTTGTTATCATTAAAGTTTTGTAAGATAGCCTCATCATTGAGAGGTCCATCATATAACAAAGGTACACCATGCCTAAAGAAAACGATTGCTGGTTCTCTTGTAGGAGTATACAACCTAGTCATGTGACTATTTGTCGTTTTAACAACCCAAGCACCTAAAGTATCCACTAAATCTTCTCTTAAATTCGATAATTCTGTTTCAAAGTTTTCACAACGTTCACAATCCCTTTTAGCTGTTAATAAAAGATAAATCACTACTTTAAACAGTTGTTAAAACTAAATATTATACTTACAGAATAATACCACTACATTTTTTTCTGTTCTTATTAAATTTAATAATTCATCATCACTCACTATTTCTAAACTTGCCCGAATGCTTGTAATTAACGTTAAAATAAAAAAACTATAGAAAATTGATCGTATCATTGTAAATTGTGAAAAGAAGAACCGTAATGAGGTTATAAATCGTAAATCCACATCACAAGTTGTCAAATACCGGTTGGATGCCGGTAATGTACTACTAATAGATTTCGTATCATAGAAAAGTCATGTTTTGTATCTTTCTCTTACACACTGTTTAAATGGGTGGTTTTCTTTATTCAATGACTTTGTAAAATTTAATGTATGTCAAGGTCTTATTATTCTTTTCTTATGTAGTTAAAGTTATCAGTTTTTTTGATTTATTCTTAAAATTTATTTAATTATTTCATAAATTTTTATAAAATTCTTATAATTCTAAATGTTAATAAGTTATTTGAAATATTAATTAAAGGTTATGTTGTTACTTCAATGTCAATTTTTTTGACATTTATAGTATAGAATCAAAAAGAAGTGGGAAGTAGAACAAAGCACAAAAACGGTTCTATTTTGGGAGCGATGATCAGGTTTAAGCTTGTTTTCGTTTTTAATTATTGTAATAGTTGTAAGCATTTTAATACAAAAAAATATTTTGCAAAAAATGTGGAACGCTTCACGATTTTGCGTGTCATCCTTGCGCAGGGGCCATGCTAATCTTCTCTGTATCGTTCCAATTTTAGTATATGTACCGCCGAAGCGAGTACAAATACCCTCTCCCCCAAAACCATATTTATTCTAAATAGGGGAAGCTACTCGTCAAGAAGAACTGATATTTTCAACATTTTTTTCTTCATTTTCATAAGAGTTTTATAATAACATTATGAATCATAGATATTAACACAATTTAAATCTATTATTATCTAGAAACAGATTTTTAATAAAAAAAATTTCTGTAGCTGGTCGTATCTACCAACGATTTAACATTTTAAACCGAAATATATGTTTATATTGAATCAAAGTGAGATTTAAAAAAATATTTGATAAAGTGATGTTTAAAGCGGCCCTCACACGATCAATATATTGTCAATATCTGAGTATTGACAATATTATTGAACGTGTGAGTAGAAATATTGACATATTGTCAATAAAAAATATTGATGTGATGGTTTGACGAAAACGAAAATTGTTGATATATTGACAGTCTGAGGGAGATATTGACAATCCTACGTTAGTAGGATTATATTACGGATTATATCGCATAATAATGCATTCAGACAGATATACTTTAATGGACGAAAGTGCTATTAACTCCCAGGATGGTTCATTAACACATGTATACATGACATGACATCCTTGACAGCCAACGCAAAACTAAGTAGATTGTCAATAAATATTAATAGTCTGAAGCAATTACAGTTTGTCAATATTTATTGGCCATATTGACAATATACAGGGTGATTCACATAAGAACCGACACAGAGCAGCGACATGTAGAGGACAATAAATTAAGATGATTTAACGTAACTTACCTCTATACTAAGTTGTACACCTGAGGAGTTATAATTAATCAAATTAAAGCTAAAACATTCCTGTTTAAGATGATGTATGAAACATGTTACATTGCATTATAAAATTTCTTAGATAATGTTAGCTTTTTGAACCTAATCTCTAAATGTTAATTGAAAGTTGAAATAAAGCTGGAGGTGTAATTTATGGAAGTTATGAAACGATTTTGGTATCAAATTAAAGCTGAAACATTCCTCTTTAAGACGATGTATTAAACATTATATGTTAGTTTTAAAAAAATGTTCGATAAAGCGATGTTTTAGTTACCTATGTTTTCAACTTAATCTCAAAATGTCAATTCAATTTTAAAAAATCCTGGGAGAATTATTTATGAAAATTATGAAACGATTTTGGTACCAAACTAAAGCTAAAACATTCCTGTTTAAGATGGTCTATGAAACATGTTACAGTACATTATAACATTTTTTAGATAAAGTTAGGTTTTTGAACCTAATCTCTAAATGTCAATTGAAATTTGAAATAAAACTGGAGGTGTTATTTATGGAAGTTATAAAACGATTTTAGTATAAAACTAAAGCTGAAATATTCCTCTTTAAAATGATGTATTAAACATTTCGTTAGATTTAAAAAAATGTTCGATATAGCTATGTTTTAGTTACCTATGTTTTCAACTTAATCTCAAAATGTCAACTCAATTTTAAAAAATCCTGGGAGAGTTATTTATGAAAATTATGAAACGATTTTGGTACCAAACGAAAGCTAAAACATTCCTGTTTAAGATGGTCTATGAAACATGTTACATTACATTATAAAATTTTTTGGATAAAGTTAGCTTTTTGATCCTAATCTCTAAATGTCAATTGAAATTTGAAATAAAACTGGAGGTGTTATTTATGGAAGATATAAAACAATTTTTGTATCAAATTAAAGCTGAAACATTCCTCTTTAAGATGATGTATTAAACATTGCATGTTAGATTTAAACATTTTTTAGATAAAGTGATGTTTTAGTTACCTATGTTTTCAACTTAATCTCAAAATGTCAACTCAATTTTAAAAAATCCTGGAAGAGTTATTTATGAAAATTATGAAACGATTTTGGTATCAAATTAAAGCTAAAACATTCCTGTTTAAGATGGTGTATGATACATGTTACATTACATTATAAACATTTTTAGATAAAGTTAGGTTTTTCAACCTAATCTCTAAACGTCAATATAAATTGAAAATAAAGCTGGAGGTGTAATTTATGGAAGTTATAAAACGATTTTGGTATCAAATTAAAGCTGAAATATTCCTCTTTATGATGATGTATTAAACATTTTATGTTAGATTTTAAAAAAATGTAGATAAAGTGACGTTTTAGTTACCTATCTTTTCAACTTAATCTCAAAATGTCACCTCAAATTAAAAAAATTCTGGACGAGTTATTTATGAAAATTATGAAACGATTTTGGTACCAAATTAAAGCTAAAACATTCCTGTTTAAGATTGTGTATGAAACATGTTACAATACATTATAAAATTTGTTAGACAAAGTTAGGTTTTTGAACCTAATCTCGAAATGTCAATTGAAATTTGAAATAAAACTGGAGGTGTAATTTGTGGAAATTATAAAATGATTTTGGTATAAAATTAAAGCTGAAACATTCCTCTTTAAGATGATGTATTAAACATTTTATGTTAGATTTAAAAAAATGTTAGATAAAGTGATGTTTTTGTTACCTATGTTTTCAACTTAATCTCACAATGTCAACTCAACTTTAAAAAATCCTGGAAGAGTTATTTATGAAAATTATGAAACGATTTTGGTTTCAAATTAAAGCTAAAACATTCCTGTTTAAGATGGTGTATGAAACACGATGAAACATGTTACATTACATTATAAAAATGTTTAGATAAAGTTAGGTTTTTGAACCTAATCTCTAAATGTCAATTGAAATTTGAAATAAAACTGGAGGTGTTATTTATGGAAGTTATAAAACGATTTTAGTATAAAATTAAAGTTTAAACATTCCTCTTTAAGATGACGTATTAAACATTTTATGTTAGATTAAAAAAAATTTAGATAAAGTGATGTTTTTGTTACCTATGTTTTCAACTTAATCTCAAAATGTCAACTCAACTTTAAGAAATCCTGGAAGAGTTATTTATGAAAATTATGAAACGATTTTGGTATCAAATTAAAGCTAAAACATTCCTATTTAAGATGGTGTATGAAACATGTTACATCACATTATAAAATTTTTTAGATAAAGTTAGGTTTTTGAACCTAATCTCTAAACGTCAATTGAAATTTGAAATAAAGCTGGAGGTGTAATTTATGGAAGTTATAAAACGATTTTGGTATCAAATTAAAGCTGAAACATTCCTCTTTAAGATGACGTATTAAACATTTTATGTTAGATTTACAAATTTTTTAGATAGAGTGATGTTTTAGTTACCTATGTTTTCAACTTAATTTCAAAATGTCAACTCAACTTTAAAAAATCCTGGCAGTTATTTATGAAAATTATGAAACGATTTTCGTATCAAATTAAACCTAAAACATTCCTGTTTAAGATGGTGTATGAAACATGTTACATTACATTATAAAATTTGTTAGATAAAGTTAGGTTTTTGAACCTAATCTCTAAATGTCAATATAAATTTGAAATAAAACTGGAGATGTTATTTATGGAAGATATAAAACGATTCTGATATCAAATTAAAGCTGAAACCTTTTTCTTTTGAACCTAATTTCTAAAATTTAAGTTCTCTTCTACTAAAATATTTTCAGATTTCTAGCACTTCCGGTTATACCGGAAGTCGCCACCTGCTTTATTTTTTTAAATGGAACAAGGCAAAAAAAAATTATAGAGCCACAAATAATCTTTCAAAGAGCCGCATTTGCCCACCGTTGACATATAGGATATAAAAGATGTAAAATGAGACACCGAAGACGACTAAGTAATAAAATATGGGGGGTGCCATTTAAAAAAATGAAGTTATGGTACTTCCAAATTTCGAAAAGTTAACGTACCGTAGTAAAGTGACCAAACGTTCTAGACAGCCATGCTTGGTACCAAAACATACTTCATCATGTTGCTTACGCATGTTCTGAATTCTAAATTGGATATCCTAAAAATCGAGTGTTCTCTGACTTTTTTTAACAAATCTGCTGGAGCCTTTGATTATATATAATATGGATTGAGCTAACTGAATATATATACTAACAAAAATGTTGCTCAAGGTGAATAGACGCAGATGGAAAGCGATAATGTGAAAGTGTAACAAAGATAGATATATTATATGTCAGTACGCTTCTATATCTATCTCACTTCTATCAGTACACCCATTATATGGCAGTACGCTTCTATGTCTATCTCGGTTCGATCACCTTGCGCAAGCTATCTCTCTCGTTGGCTCAATCCATATTATATATAATCAAAGGCTGGAGCAGATTTTTCTAGAAAAATTCGAATAACTCGAGAATGACCGAATCAAATTGCAAAAAGTAAAGTTATTCATAAACCTTGAAAACAATCAAATCCAAATATGTAAAAATATATAGGGTGTTCCATTTAAAAAAATAAAGTAGGTGGCGACTTCCGGTATAATTGGAAGTGCTAGAAATCTGAAAATATTTTAGTCGAAGAGAACGCAATTAATAATACTTACAACTGAATTTTCAAATTCTTGTTTTAGCCAGAACCCTGTAAAGTTCTAATGGACGGTCGTCGTGGATGAACCTGTATAAGTTTTCCACTTAAACCTTAATAAACAGTAGGATTAAAAAAAAGGATATAAAAGTGCTTTAATTCTTTATTTAATTTACAATCACTATCAAAGTGCACTTGTATTTTCACGGAATGAATTAAATTCGTAATTATAGTCACATTTACTAGTCACATAATCATATAATTATTATCATATAATAATCAATCTTGAATGTCTAAGTATGGCAAGAATAAGACATAAAAAAGCGGAAATTTAAAACCATAATTGTAAATTACACTATAAACAAAAAAATCTACATTAATAAATTAATTTATATAAAAATATGTTCTACCTAATCGAATTAAAAATTAAGCTATTAAAAAAAATGAAGAAAAAAAGATGATATATCACACAGTATCGACCGATATATTTATTCGAAAAACAGAGCTATTATCAGATAGGCTCTCTTTAATATTATTCTCAAATTTTTCACTAATACTAGAAAACTCCATCATATTTTTCGGTTTACATTCAATCCAATAACGGTCAAACTCGTAAAATAAATAACTATAAAACTGATGAAATAATCTAATTGTAGGTAACGTTTTAGAAACATTATAAAAGTAAGTTTTAGCATCCCCACTTTTTAATAATTTCCATGCCATATACGTTAAATTAATACCAACAATAGCAAAACAATATCCATGTTTTGGATGATTTGCATGGGACAAAACATGTAATGCCGGTCCATTATATTCAGTTGCAAAAAACAATAAATTATCTAAACCTAAAATTCCCATCCCACGAAAATCCGTCTTTGGATCATCCCCTTGAAATCCAATATCTTGCCATTGTTTAGTAACTCTTCCATCAAGTTTTACATACGGCATCAATTTCTCCCATAACAAAAACAATTTTTCTTCATGATCATTATTATCAGAATCATAAGCCGTTGTTCTTTGTTCTTCCACAATAGCTAATAACTGCCTATAACCCCAAATTTGCTCAACACATTTACTGAACGAACTAACAAATTGAAAATGTATCCGAGGATTAATCTTTTTCACCAAAATCACCGTATTCACCGCACCGTTTAAAATTTCGCGCTCATTAGCACCCGTTAAACGTTTATTTTCACTTATATCGTTCAAGTGATTTATTAATTGTTTAATAAGGGGACTTCTCGACAATTCTAAGGATCTTTCGATTCCTTTTATTCTCGGAGCCCCGGATACTTCACCATAACAAATACGTTGAAGCTCACATAAACCGGTGGTTTTCCGTAGAAACCATTTGATTATCGGCCGAAAAAATAACGTCAGATATAACCATATCGCGTACATCATCGTTAATTCGTTAATTACATCACAAATCAGCAAAATTGACGTAAATCGTGGACATTTTTTAGGTTATGTTTGGTTAAATTTGACGTTTCATTTTGACGTTTGTTTGTATTTTAGTTTAGTACGTGATAATACCGTTATGTCAATATAAAATGGCGCTGTTAATGTTATATTTATTAAAAAAAATTAAATAAACTTACCATTTTTAATGATGATTTTTAATCTGAAACAAAATAATAAAATAAATATATGAGTCAGATATAAAATATCAAGATTACCAAATAAAAAATTTATTTTAAAAATATTTAATTTTTGAAATATTAATGTAAAAATTTATTCGATATAATTAAATAACTACTTATTTATACATTTTATAATTAAATTATAATAAAACATAAATGAATTTGATTGGAATGTATGGAATTCAAAAATAATAAATTAAAAATGTCATCGTAAGATGACGCCACATTACATAACCTAAAAGGAATTTCTCAAAATTTGACATTCCTAAACATATAACAGATTTTCTTGATTATTCGGTTCGTAACGGAATAGAAATGGGTGGCAAACACAAACAGGCGCAGAGAACTAAAAACAACGCACGAGTAAGTCTAATTTTAGTCGATTAGTGTTGTAATTTGTTACAAAAACATTTCTAACCTCTAGCCATCGAGCTCGGGTCGCAGCGCTGAACTACTTGGTAGTACAATACCCCAATTCACAGGTTTCTCGACTATTAAAGAAACCCCATACGTTTTTCCCTCTTACGGTTCTGGTATGGAAGAAATAAATGTGAATATCGATTCATCTTTTCAACTTGTTTTGAAGAAAATGAGTAAGAAAGATTCAACGACAAAGTTAAAGGCGCTTCAGGAATTTACAGAATTAGTAACGTCTTCTGAACAAGAAGCTGTAAAAGCTGTGTTAGTGTTTTGGACGAGGATTTATTGTGTATTGGCTACAGATACGGAACATAAAGTTCGTGAAGCTACCCAAATTGCACATTATCAAGTTGTTTTGAAAGTTAAAAGAAATCTTGCGCCACATTTGAAGCAATTAATCGGGCCATGGTTTACATCCCAATACGATACTTACGCTCCAGCTGCTTCAGCGGCTATAAAATCAATCGAAGATGCTTTCCCTAAGAATAAAGCACAAGAAGCCATCGTGTTCTGCCAAGAAGAAATATTGACTTATATTTACGAAAACTTAATGGTGCATACATCAAAAAGTTTAAATGTAACAAATGTTTTAAAAGAAGATGCTGATGCTAAATACGAACGGGTGGTTATTTCAAGTTTGATGGGTTACGCTTTGTATTTGGATAAATTGGATAAAGAACAAATAGAGAAAGCTAAAGAAAAAAATTTAATGATTACCTCAAATCAAATTTTTTGGAAGTTTTGTAAGAATGAAGCCGTACCGATTAGAAGTGCTTGGTATAATGTTTTAAAATCGCTTTGCCAAAAAGTTCCTGAGTTTATAATCAACAATTCAAAGGAAGTTGTTAATTCTGTGTTTCAGAATTTAGATGAGAGTGAACCTACCGTTTTATTTGCAGTTTGGGAGGCTACTTTACTTGTTATAACAACAGTTGAGGTAATAATTATAAATATGGGAAAAGAACTAAAAACATTTGGGTTTAATAACTAATAACAACTAAAACTAGAGCTAATATACAGGTGTCCAAAAATGACGTGTAAAAATATGAAGATTTAACTAATCTATATGCAAAATTGCTTAGTATAGCCATTAAAGGGCTTTAAAAATTCATTATGAATCAAAAATAAAACGAAAAATATGAATACTGCTGACAAGTTTAAGTGACATAAGCTGTTTTTGTTTTTAAAATTGATCATACCTAGCCAACTATTAAAAAAACGTTATTAGTGCTATTACTACACCTTACATCACTGATTCGCGCTTGTGGGGATTTAGAAAATATTTTTTTGTGGCTAAAACTGTTCATTTAACTGAAATTAAACTATTCAGAAAAAAAATAATGGTAGTGTTTATACAGGGGGTTAAAAAAATATGGCTTCATAATAATTTATTGTGACAAAGTTTTTAAACACCCTATAATTTTCAAAATTAGTGTTTATTCCACAAATAGCTGTATAGTCTACTGATAGAAACGCATGACCAAAAAATGAATAAAATCCAATTACTTATTTAAAAAAATTTAAAAATAAATATTATTTTTAAAGCCCTCTAGCGGCTAAACTAAGCAATTTTGTATATGGATGAGTTAAATCATCATATTTTTGGTTAAGGTACTTGTGGTCTTCTGTTGTACACGTCATTTCCGGACACCTGTATACAGGCTGGTTCAGTTTTTAATTGGAAAATTTTACTAACCATAAGATGTAGTACTTGCCAAAATAACACAAGTTTTTTGTATAAACATGGGATCACAAGTCTTTTGTTTTCGATCTATGAGCTGTCAAAGTTGAGCCAAAAATTTACGTTTTCTTTTGTATTTTGGCTGTAAGTAAACCGTAGAATTTGAAACTTTGTACGTATTTACTACTGGTTAAGACCTTATTTTCAAGCATAGCTTACACTTCCCTAGCGCCGAAGGGGGTGAAAAGGGGGTGAAAAATCAAGGGGGTGATGAAATTCACCACCCCCTTGATTTTTTTTATAAGAACTTTTTAACACTATGGAATATTAGCATAAAAAAATATGGGTTGTAAAGCTCATTGTTTAGTGTCTAGTTAGCTCATGTTTAGCTAAGATTATTCTAAAAGTTGGCTCTGAAAACATGTAAGTTTCATTTACGCAGAATCCTCATAATTGTTGTTGATTATCAATAATTTTTGACTTATCAAGAAAGAGTATCAATTTTTTAATATTGTTTAAAACAACATAATTTGTTGAGACAGAGATTCATCTTATTTACGGTTTTTCTTATGAAAATCACAATTAATTGTTGTTATTTAGTTAGAACTAGATCCTAGTAAGTGCACAACTTCCATAGCCAGCTATAAAGAAAAAAACTTTTTCAATAATAGCATCGCTTTACAGTACAATGTAGCATATTTTAAATTTCATCCCCTTAGAGGGCGCTAGGGAAGTTACATACATACATACATACATACAAAATTTCAAGTTCTACGGTTTACTTATACCCGAAATAAAAGATAAAATGTAAGTTTTTGGCTCAACTTTGACAGCTCATAGCTCGAAAACAAAAGAGTTACGACCGTATGTTTATACAGGGTGCGGTAAAACTCCCTCCCTAATTTGAAGGTTGAATAAAAAACAGATGGTAAAAATTAACGAAACTGTATTAACATGAATGGAATCTACAGAATGAGGAAGAATGGGGAAGTTAAGTTATTATGTTTTACAAGTTTCTTTTTTTGAACAGTATATCGCTCAAGTGTTTTGTGAGTAACAGTCCGTTAACTCGGATCGATACATTCAAATGCTTCAAACTTTTATGGCACCACGACTCAATGCGCTACAGATTCAACAGGATGTGTGGTTTCAGCAGAACGAGGTCACTGCTCACACAAGCAGGAGATCTCTTCAAGAACTGAGGCAGGTGTTCCTAGAACGCTTGATGTCTTTGCGCGGAGACATCCACTGGCCAGCACAATCCCAGACCTTACTCCCAGTGATTTTTTTCTACGGGGGTTTCTTAAGGCTGTAGTTTACAAACGTCGGCCCTAGACTCTGCCACTCCTAGGACAAGTGAGTCAAGAAAAGATTGCTCGTATTCCTCAAGAAATGTTGTTTAGCATAATGGCGAACTTCTAAACTCGGATTCGACAATGCATTGATAACGAAGAAAATGACTTGAGCGGAAAAAAGGAACTTGTAAAACATAATAACGTAACTTCCCATTCTGCAAATTCCATTCATGTTAATACAGTTTCGTTAATTCATACCATTTGTTTTTTATTTAACCTTCAAATTAGGGAGGAAGTTTTCCCGCACCCTGTATAAAAAACTAATGTATAGGCAAGTACTACATCCTAGTAAAGTTTCCCGATTAAAACCTGAACCATCCTGTATACAGGGTGTGTCAAATGTCTGTAATATAGACAATAACTTCGCCATTTGTGGTTTTAAAGAAAAATGTTCCAAATAAAAAAATCTTTATTAATTGTGGCACATTTTTTGGCGATATTTACTTGTTTATATTTTAAATGGGATGCATATGTTTTTTTGCATATTTTGATAGAGGATAAATCCCTCTACGCGATGAACATAAGAAAAAAATCGAGAAAAAAATTCGTTCTCTAAAAATATTAAATCAGCAAATTACAATCAAAGTAGACGCCGAAATAACGCTGTTGACAGCTTAAAATGTCAAAAAATTGACAGTTTAAAGAAATATGGCGCAATTAAGCGAACGACAAAGTATCCAAATATTAATTCAATTAAAATTTTATTCAAATTCGGTATACGGAGGTTTTTTGGCATGAGAAAGACGATTATGGATTCCGTTTTATTATAGCCGGTAGAGGGCGCTCTGTAACGTATTCTTTACGGATTAAAATAACAATAACTTTTCTGACAGTATACTTTTTGGCTTTTTAAATAAAAATTCTCATTCTCGGTACTTTTTTAAGCAAAAACGGTGCTCTTATCAAAATGCGCTAAAGTTGATCGTTTTCAAGATAATCTGCTTTTTATTATTCGATATAGACCATTTTTTTTAGAGGATTGTGAAAGACATTTATAATAATGTTTGCCATTGAAACAAAATAGGTAACTAATGTTTTAGTTTATTGTATCAAGTGTCAAATCACCAGTAGTTGTTGATCAGTGTTAAATTAATTTTTCTTATTCTTTAACGTGTTAAATTCAATTTTCTTGTTTATTAACGTGCTAAATTCATTACTCTTTTTCCTAATCGTGTTAAACTGTTTTTTTTTCATTTTTTAATTTTTTGTTTGCTGTATAAAAACTTTATAAATTCATTTTGTTTATGGGTAATGGGTTTTATGGGGTGTATATGGAAATTCAGCAGAAGTAGTCCTAGAGTATAGGAGAAGATATCCAAATAGAAGACATCCGCATCCTTCTGTGTTTGTGAAAGTGCATAGACAAATAGTTGAACAAGGGCTAAATAATGATAGGTAGATCGTAATAATGACAATGTTAGAGTGCAAAGAGGCTTTAGAAGAAGAATTTTGCGTGAGTTCGAGGGCGTCTCTCCAGAGGTGGCGTCTCTGGGTCTACGAGTGTTAGAAGAGTTTCGAATGCCTTACGAATATCTACGGCGCGTCTTTATCGCCTTTTAAAACATGATCATAGACATGCTTATCATTTACAACCCTTGCAAGGATTGTAACGTTTTGTCGGTGGATTCGCTAAAGCATCAGCCAACAATTGAGATTTTTTAAATGTAATGTGGAACGATGAATCGTGTTTCACAAGACTTTGCATTGTAAACTTTCACAATTTACATGTTTTGGTATCCCTACGCAATTCGGCGACGAAACTTCCAACATAAATTTGGTGTCAACGTCTGGGTAGCTGTTTATAATAATCATCTTTTCGCCCTATACTTTTTGCCACCACAACTAACCGCTGCGGCTTTCTTGTAATTTTTGGTAGCTGAACATGCCAATATGTGGGATGACATTGATTTAGCTTTAAGAAGAAACGCCTGGTGTCAACTTGATGGTTGTCCACCTCATCATAGTAGGATGGTAAGAAATTGGCTAGACAACCTTTCCTTTAAAATGGATTGGTCGTGGCGGACCAGTCGCATGAGCACCACCATCTGCAGGTTTTAATTCAATGGAACGAACTTATTAATAGGATTAGGAATGCTTGTAATGACATCAGGCCGTTTTTAAATACCATTACTTTCTCTATTTTTTTCTTTTATTATTTAGATTATTATTTGACACGTGATATAATGAACTAAAACATTAGTTAGTTAACTAATGTTATCTACTTTGTCTCCATGACATACATTGTTTTAACTATCTTTAATTATACTCTTAAAAAAATGGTCTATATGGAATAATAAAAACCGGATATTCTTGAAAACGATCGACTCTAGCGCATTTTGATAAGAGTAGGTAACCTTTCTGCTTAAAAAAGGACAGGGAATAAGAATTTTTATTCAAAAAGCCAAAAAGTATACTGTCAGAAAAGTTATTATTATTTTAATCCGGAAAGAATACGTTAGAGAGCACCCTCTACCGGCTATAGTAAAACGGACTCCATAATGGTCTCGTGTCTTTCTTATGCCAAAAAACCTCCGTTTCTCAAATTTGAATAGAATCAGTTGAAATACTAAATGTGTATTTCACTATATTAAATATTGAGATTAAATATTGTATATAGTAGAAACCACGAGAGCTGGCAGTGACAGATCGCTTAAAAATGGTATGAATCAAGATATGGACGTACGACTTAGATTATTTCACCACATACATTTAAATGTAGGTTATGTTAGTAATGGAGGTTATATGTCAAACATTGTCAAAGATATTATTTAATGATTTTCCTTTCAAAGAAAACATTTTCGGCTTGTGAAAACACTGACAGATTCATGACAACGCTCACAAGCCGTTTCGATTTGAGGTTATAATTATAGAGTTACATCCCTTAGAAGAACAGACGTACTTTTTCGACGTGGCTATTTGAATTGTACAGCAGACATATTAAACTAATGCTATCTCTTTCTAACACACATTACTCTCTAGCGGTTTGTGAACTACGTATGCCATTTGTAAGAGCGGAAAATGATGATTTACTGCCAGCTCTCGTGGCGTCTACTATATTAAATAAAAATCAATTAAAAAATTTAATTTGAACCCTCAACATATGTTCCATCGTCTACCAAACCTTTTCGCACAACCGACACTACCTCCCCACATCATCCGCCAAATACCTGTTCGCTCTCTCCTTATTACCACACCGAAATCTGGCTACCAACCCCTTCCCTTCCTCACTCCCGTCCTTCACCAAGTATTTTGAAAGTCCTTCCGTCATTATGTCTCCATATCTTTCCTCTCTTATCTGCGTCCTTCTCTCCTGCCTATGGACGTTCCTATCTCTGTCACTTATCTTCCCCCACATCAACACCCCTTCCCTTCTTCTGTTGTTTATCTCTGCCTCCGAATAACCTGACCTTTTATAATATTCCTTCCTCTCTCCATTACCATATCTAATCTTCCAATTCCTAACTTCCTTCCAACGCTCCCCCAAGATTCCGCAGTATGGTCTTTTATCTATTATTTTTTCATATTTAATTGCTCTTCTGCCCGCCTCCACCCTCATTTCATCCACTTTCACTTCCTTCCTCACAATATACCCCGGTGTCTATCTCTCCAGACCCAGAACTCACCTCCAGTACCGATTCTGTACGTCCTCCAGAATATCCTGCCTCTTCCATCCCCAAACTTTCGTCCCGTACATCATTGCATTCCTCACCAACCCATCAAACATGATCTTTCTCTTTCTGATGTCCCTTCCAAACACTCTGTCATCCCATCACCTTATTTGCCCTTTTAGCCATCTCCCTCACATGCGCCGCGTCCTTGCTATCGCCCCTGTACCAGTACCCCAGATAAGTTAATTCTCTCACCTCCTCAATCTCCATCTCCATTCTTCCCTCTTTTTCACCTCCAACTTCTTCGCCGTTGGAAATAATTTACAATGTATAATCTAAACGCGTGTGTCTAGCGCAATGAAATTTGGTATGGAGAGCGGCGCAACTCTGCCACTTCGGTCTCTATAGCGACAGAATGTTCCACTTGGAAGGGCGGCTCAGTCAACAATGCCGAGACAGAAAAACTTGAAACTCGCTAAATAAACTCGTCTACAGTAAACCTTTATGCTCCGCAAATATTATGGATTTATCTTCACGCGTTCAGATTATACAGGGTGTGCTCATGAATTATTTCCAACAGTGTAGCTCTCCAAGTCTCTCACCATCCCTCTCATTTCCGTCGCATTCTTCGCCACAACCACCATGGCATCTGCGTATGCTAGCACGTTAATCTTTCTTCCTTCCATCACCACTTCTATTTGTCCCTTCTCCAGCCTAGCTTCCAAATCTGCCGTATACAGGGAAAAAAGGCTGGGGCTCAGTAGACATCCCAGTCTCAGACTCCTCCCTGTCCAAAACGCTTCGCTCATCGCTTTTCCTACTCTAACTCTAGCTGTCGTTTCTCTGTATATCTCCTTCAAACTCCTCCTGTCCATCTCCTCCCACAACTTCTCCATATCCACCTTTTGAATGCCGTCTTCAAGTCTATGAATAGGGCATACAAAAAACGTTATCGATCGCCCCTCTACCTTTCCTAAAACCTGCCTATCCATCCAGCAACATCTCCTCTATCTCAATCTCTTCCTCCAATCTTCCCAGCAGTATCTTCGCATAAATGTGGTATGAGGAGTTGAGTAGGCTGATTCCCCTTCACTGCTCTCTTACTTCCCTTTTTGTCTACTGAACATATTATACCCATCCTTCAACCGTTTGGAAACTCTTCCGCCCTCTACACATTGTTCAACGTCTCTAACAGCTTCCCTCTCACCTTTCCTGTCGCCGCCAACCATACCTCGTTCTGTACCTCCCCCGGTGCCTTTCTCCTCCTCAACCCCCTCAAAAATGTTGTCAAATCTTCCTCAGTTGTCTCCTCCTCCGTGACTGCCTGCCTATCATCTACCCTTCCCAACAAATTCATAAAGTGACTCCTTCATTCTGCCATCTATACTATATCGTTACTGAACTCCTCCTTTCCCTTCCTCCTAATAACAACTAAAATTAGAGCTAACAAATATAATAGATTTTTAATGAAATTGAATAATTTTGTTATAGAATTGGTGGACATACGTCAGCATAGAAAAATTAGTTCTTCCAAAACTATATAAATTACTTCGTGAAGCAGGACGAGGAAATGCTACGATGATATTCCCAAATTTATTACCTTTATTATCAAATTTACCACCGACGATAGATGCGGAAACATTTTATTTCAA
The DNA here is from genome assembly GCF_036711975.1 of Onthophagus taurus. Classification (NCBI taxonomy): domain Eukaryota; kingdom Metazoa; phylum Arthropoda; class Insecta; order Coleoptera; family Scarabaeidae; genus Onthophagus; species Onthophagus taurus. The sequence continues at coordinate 6,210,897 of NC_091968.1, read as the reverse complement.
ATATTTTGATAACCTCCAAACAGGATTAAAATTAAAAACCACGATTTCAATCAGATCAGAATCCACAGCAATTTGTACAACGTACATGGAATGTTTACAATATTTAATAATGAAAAATCAATCCAACATGTATTTATGTGAAAAATTAATTAAAACCGAATTACTTCCAATGATTGAATGGGGTTTAATGGAAAATCAATCCGTTTATAAATCATTATTTAATCAAATTTCAAATTTAGTCCAATATTGGCATAGAAATCGAAACGAAACCGATTTTTCTAATTACGGAAAATATTTAGATTATTTTTGGAGTAACGTTCAATCGTTATTCGAAGGGTTATTAATGAACGAGGAGCAAAGTCGCGAAAAAAACGCTTTATCCGAATTGGCACTGAAACAAATTGAATTTTTAATGTCCTTGAAACACATTTCGAAACCAAAAAAGCAAATGAAAGTGCAATTTACAGAAAATTTAATCACTACGGAACAAAGTACCATTAAATCAAAAGAAAAATGTGATGAAACTTATTTAGATGCGTTAAACGGCTTGGTTTTTAAACTTTGCGAGTTGTACGTTAACGTTATAAATGAGAGGCTTTCTAAAGAATTAGTCGAGCATTTATACAGTGTTATTACCGAATTTGAAAATAAAAACTTTTTCTTTAAATTAAACGAAGTAATCAATAAAGATGGTGCTCTAGTAGATTTATACGATAATTTATTATCGAAATGGTTAAATTCCGGGTATATTTGTACCGAATCTGTGGTTGGATTGGTTTTTATTTTATTAAAATATTGCGAAAATAAAGATAAATTAAAGATATTGGAATCTTTCGAAACTGTATGTTTTATTTTATTTTAATTAAATTAATTATTAATTAAATTTGTTTTAGTTACCAATGGATCGTTTCGGTTGGTGCTTACAAAGTGCTTTATCTCATCCTTATAATCAAGACGATGTTATTCACGAATGGTTGAGTAATCCGAAAGTTGATGAGTACTTAGTGAAATTAGCCCAAGATATTGTTAATTCAGAAAGCGAAAATGATGCGAGTAATTTGTTAAAAATGGCTTTTACTGAAGGAGAACAAGGCGAATTATTCGTTAGTAACTCCACCGTTCAAAAAATCATCGAAATTCTCACAAAATGCTTAAAATCCCCATTAGAACATATGCACTCTTTAGATAACACCGGCAGTTTCACCGCTTATCTTTGTTCGATTTTATATACAGAGAATAATAAATTAAAATACGGAAGTGATTTATTAAAAGAAATCTTTAAATTACTTTGTAACGCCAAGTACGAAAAAGATACAATAACAAAAGATACAATTTGGGAATTGCAAACTTCCGTTTACGATTCAATCGAGATTTTATGCGGCGTCGTTTCGATTGATGAGGTAAAAGAAATTATTTTGGACTTCTCAAAAATAATTGAAACGAAATTATTCGGTTCTAATAAAAGGTTGGATATCGAATCGGTTTATAATTTAATTATGGGGTTAATTAAAAGTGTTAAAACGTCTGATGAACAAATTTATACCGCCGAGTTGTTGTTTGATAAAGAATTTATAAACGATTGGAGGAAAAAAATTGTTGAAATGGGAACTGTTGGTGAATATATTAATGGGAAATTATCATCACCAAATGAAAAACTTAACGTTTCCTCAGACCAAATTAATTTGGAGAATTTATTAATGTTTTCTGAATATTTACTTTTAAAATTAAAAATTTATTCTACCTGTCTTGCTAGGTTTAATTTAATTTTCGAACCAGATGAGGTAACTAATGAAGTTAATATTAATGAATTAGAAAAAGAAAAGGAAGATTACGAAGAAGAAATTGATGATGATATTGATCCAACTTTAGTAATCGAACAAACAACGGATGATTTCGATATTTTATGCCACCTTTTATATGATTACACCCTTATCGCAACAATTTTAGACAATTATAAATGCACGGATATTTATGACCAATTACAAGATGTTTCAATAACTTGTTTTGTATATCTTGAAAGTATCATAAAAAAACTTGATGATATTAACGAATATTTATTGATGAAAATCGAGCAATGTTGGTTATGGGAAAAAACGATTTATGATTATAACGTTTTATTTAAAAACCAATCGAAATTAGGTTTTTATAAATGGTATAACGATCGAAGTAAATTGTATAATATTTCTTGGAAAAATATAATCGGGGATATCCCATCGAATAATCGTTTAAAAACCAAAGTGCCTTTAATAGAAGAAATTGTAGCTTTTAGGAACTTTTCGAAAGGGGAAAATATGGAGAAAGTTGATGAGTTATTTTTGAAAATTGAAGATTATAAAAAAAGCGTTGGGGAAGAATTTTATGGATTGTATAAATGAGTATAAATCAGGTTTGGGCATTTTTGCACTACCACTGTTCATATAGTAATAGTTAAAATGCAAAATTCATTGTCACTGAAAATTTAGTCATAGTGAAAAAAAATCCACTATCACAAAACTTTTAGTGAAACATGACATTTGAATTTATAATTCTCAACCTAATAATGACTAATAGATGAAAAAAATTGTAGTAAAAGTTTTTTAGTTTCATAGATATCCGATATAATTGGCGACATCTAGATAATGTGTTTCCTGGAATATGGATACGTCGAGATGGTAAAATAGTTTGGTCATAGTTACTCATGGCTACTGGTATTTTCATCATGTCAACAAATCTGAAGTAGTTAAACTTTAAGTAATTTTTCTCGAAAATTTTCTTATGTAAGCAATATTAATATTGACTGTACTAGATTCAGAAAAAATCTGCTTTCATATTCCGTAATAAAAATGGCAGATTCCCGTTTGAAAAAAATACCAATGTCGTCATAACTCGCTTAAAAATGGCGGAAGAAATTTAAAAGCTACACCAAACAATTTTATTGCAAAAAATTTGAATCTTTAGACCCGTTTCAGGGATGTTTCCATAAATCGTTTATAATGATTTTATCGCCTATATTCGTTACTTTACGGACATACTGTATATTGTATATTTAAATAATTCTCCTGTACTGAGTAATCACACGCGGTAGAAAAGTGTTATTTATTTAAACTTATCATTTTCCAGAAATATCTACACATATTTCGATTTTTATAAGATTTTGCAACATTTTCCAAATATATCTAGAGATTTTGCAACAATTTCCTAAAATGTTCAAATATCTCCTGTTATTTCTGAGTGAATCGAAAGCTTTTAAAGGATATTTACAGAAATTGTACCAATTTCCAAGAATATCCAAGAAAACAAGATATCCATACCTAGGATTTTAACGATTCTCAAAGATTCATGTAAGCATTTCCAAGTATTCCCATAAGATTTTCAAAGATACCATCCGAATTTCTCAGGATTTTTGAGGAATTCAACGAGTTTCCAGAGATTTCTATAGATATTCAGGTTTTCTAAAAGGTTTTATGAACATTTCCAAATACATCCTAGGATTTTGTAGCAATTTTCTAAAATTTTCAAATATTATTATAGTATTTTTAGAGGTTTCAAGGAATATCCATAGATTTTTACGAATTTCTTAGGATTTTTGAATGTATTCAAGGTTTTTAAATGATTTTTAGAAAAATTAGAAGGATTTCCGAGGATATCCAGGGATTGTTAGGAATGGCGAGGATTTTTAATTCTTCCCAGATACTTATGTAGGCATTTCTTAGTATTTCTAGGAAATTTCCCAAAGATTTCAACGAACTTTCAAGTACACCATAAAAATTTCTCAGAATACCTAAGATTATCTAAGATTTTACAGAGATTTCTACAGAATTTAAAGTTTTTAGAAGATTTTATAGGCATTTCCAAACACATATAGGGATTTTGAAACGATTTCCAAAAATTTTTATATACAACTAAGTATTTCTAAAAATTTTGAGGAATTTAAACATATTTTCAAAGCTATTTCCAAGGATATCCAGTTATTGTTAGGAATGCCGAGGATTTTCAATTCTTCCCAGACACTTATGTAAGCATTTCTTAGTATTTCTAGGAAATTTCCAAAAATTTCAACGAACTTTCAAGTATACCATAAAAACTTCTCTGAATACCTAAGGTTATCTAGGATTTTGCAGAGATTTCTACAGAATTTCAAGTTTTTAGAAGATTTTATAGGCATTTCCAAACATATCTAGGGATTTTGAAACGATTTCCAATAATTTTCATAATCAACTGGGTATTTTTAAAAGTTTTAAGGAATTTAGACACATTTTCAAAGCTATCCATCGATTGTTACGGATATCTTAGGATTTTTGAGTGTATCCAAGGTTTTTGATTGATTTTTAGAAAAATTGGAAGGATTTCCAAGGATATCCATGGATTGTTAGGAATGCCGAGGATTTTTAATTCTTGCCACACTTATGTAGGCATTTCTTAGTATTTCTAGGAAATTTCCAAAAGATTTCAACGAACTTTCAAGTATACCATAAAAATTTCTCAGAATACCTAAGGTTATGTAGGATTTTGTAGACATTTCTACAGAATTTCAAGTTTTTAGAAGATTTTATAGGAATTTCCAAACACATCTAGGGATTTTGAAACGATTTCCAAGAATTTGTATATACAACTAAGTATTTCTAAAAATTTTAAGGAATTTAGACACATTTTCAAAGATATCCATTGATTTTTATGGATATAAAAAAAAATTAAAGATTTTTGATTGCATCCAAGGTTTTTGATTGATGTTTAGAAAAATTGGAAGGATTTACAAGGATATCCAGGGATTGTTAGGAATATCGAGGATTTTTAATTCTTGCCAGACACTTATGTAGGCATTTCTTAGTATTTCTAGGAAATTTCCAAAAGATTTCAACGAACTTTCAAGTGTACCATAAAATTTTCTCAGAATACCTAACGTTATCTACGATTTTGCAGAGATTTCTACAGAATTTCACGTTTTTAGAAGATTTTATAAGAATTTCCAAACACATCTAGGGATTTTGAAACGCTTTCCAAAAATTTGTATATACAGCTAGATATTTCTAAAAATTTTAAGGAATTTAGACACATTGTCAAAGCTATCCATCGATATTTACAGATATCTTAGGATTTTTGAGTGTATCCAAGTTTCTGATTGATTTTTAGAAAAATTAGAAAGATTTCCAAGGATATCCAGTGATTGTTAGGAATGCCGAGGATTTTTAATTCTTCCCAGACACTGATGTAGGCATTTCTCAGTATTTCTAGGAAATTTCCAAAAGATTTCAACGAACTTCCAAGTGTACCATAAAAATTTCTCAGAATACCTAAGGTTATCTAGGATTTAGCAGAGATTTCTACAGAATTTCAAGTTTTTAGAAGATTTTATAGGAATTTCTAAACATATCTAGGGAATTTGAAACGATTTCCAATAATTTTTATTGTCAACTGGGTATTTCTAAAAATTTCAAGGAATTTACACACATTTTCAAAGCTATCCATCGATATTTACAGATATCTTAGGATTTTTGAGTGTATCCAAGGTTTCTGATTGATTTTTAGAAAAATTAGAAAGATTTCCAAGGATATCCAGGGATTGTTAGGAATGCCGAGGATTTTTAATTCTTCCCAGACACTTATGTAGGCATTTCTCAGTATTTCTAGGAAATTTCCAAAAGATTTCAACGAACTTTCAAGTATACCATAAAAATTTCTCAGAATACCTAAGGTTATCTAGGATTTTGCAGAGATTTCTACAGAATTTCAAGTTTTTAGAAGATTTTATAGGAATTTCTAAACATATCTAGGGAATTTGAAACGATTTCCAATAATTTTTATTGTCAACTGGGTATTTCTAAAAATTTTAAGGAATTTAGACACATTTTCAAAGCTATCCATCGACTTTTACGGATATCTTAGAATTTTTGTGTGTATCCAAGGTTTTTGATTGATTTTTAGAAAAATTGGAAGGATTTCCAACTATATCCAGGAATTGTTAGAAATGCCGAGGATTTTTAATTCTTCCCAGACACTTATGTAGGCATTTCTAAGTATTTATAAGAAATTTCCAAAAGATTTCAATGAACTTTCAAGTATACCATAAAAAATTCTCAGAATAACTAAGATTATCTAGGATTTTGCAGAGATTTCTACAGAATTTCAAGTTTTTAGAAGATTTTATAGGAATTTTCAAACATATCTAGGGATTTTGAAACGGTTTCCAAATATTTGTATATACAACTAGGTATTTCTAAAAATTTTGAGGAATTTAGACACATTTTCAAAGATATCCATTGATTTTTATGGATATCTAAAGATTTTTGATTGTATCCAAGGTTTTTGATTGATTTTTAGAAAAATTAAAAGGATTTCCAAGGATATCCAGGGATTGTTATTAATGCCGAGGATTTTTAATTCCTCCCAGACACTTATGAAGGCATTTCTCAGTATTTCTAGGAAATTTTCAAAAGAATTCAACGAACTTTCAAGTATACCATAAAAATTTCTCAGAATACCTAAGGTTATCTAGGATTTAGCAGAGATTTCTACAGAAATTCAAGTTTTTAGAAGATTTTATAAGAATTTCCAAACACATCTAGGGATTTTGAAACGCTTTCCAAAAATTTGTATATACAGCTAGATATTCCTAAAAATTGTGAGGAATTTAGACACATTTTCAAAGATTTCCATCGATTTTTACAAATATCTTAGGTTTTTTAGTATATCCAAGCTTTAAGATTAATTTTTTAGAAAAAATGGAAGGATATCTAGAGGTTATTACAAATGTGCACGATTTTTAGTTATTCCCAAAGATATATGTAGGCATTTCTTAGTATTTTCAGAAGATTTCATAGAATTCCTAAGATTATCTAGGATTTTGAAGAAAACTTAAAAAAATTGATGTTTTGCTTACTATTGAAAGTACTGGAAGTAGATAAACTACTTGGAGTAAACAAATAGTTCTTCAATTACTTCTTATGTCAATCAAGTAACAAGTGTTCAGTACTTTTTAAGGTAAATACTGAAAGTACAAGTATTAAGTACCTACAATTTGAAAGTACTGGCAGTAAACTACTTAAAGTAGAAAAGTACTGAATACTTTACTTGCAGTACAGTTTTACTGCAAGTAGTTCAACTGTGGTGTATAGGCGGTGTAATTACACGATGTCATTAAGTCAATGTAGCGAAATTAATCACGACTTCTTTTTTGAACGACTTTTCTACGACTTATTAATACATTTCCTTATACTGCTTAAGCTTATATGTATAGTCTTATTTTTATTCTTCAAGAAGCAGTGTTATGTTAATGAAAAATGTTAATTATCACTAAAGGTTTTCACAATCACCAAATATTCAGTGATAATGAAATTCGTGTTTTAACTACCATTGAAGAAGTAATGGTAGTGAAACGCTTATTGCATTTATTTTTTAGTGCATTATGCCCAACCTTGGTATAAATGTGGGTTCACAATATAATAATTTATTTTTAGAAACTTTGCCATATGGAGTGATACAGAGAAATCAACCGAAATCTTGCGTTTTTGCATAGAAATCTTAGACAATTTCGATATTGACAACTTAAACGACCAACATTGGGATTTCATTATAATATCATTAACATCATGGGCTTTAAAAATTTCCGATATCAAAGTTGTCTATAAAAATATCCAGGTAAGTAATTATTAAAATAAATCTAAAAACAAAAAAATAAATCTATTAATTCCAATTTAAGATTCAATCTTTTATTGCGTCCGTGTATAATTTATTCGCCCGGATAGAACGTTATTTAAAACAATTAGATCCAAATTCAAAACGAGTTAAGGAATTTCAAGATGTTTTTGCCGAAGACGTTCATAATAGTTTTATGGAGATTTGGCTTTATCTCACTGAACAAGTTTTGAAAGATGTTCAAGTTAAGACGACACTTTTACCGTTTCTTCAACACATCGGGAGCGTGATTAAATATGTAAACCATGAGTATATTTTCAAGAAGGATGATAATTATTGGACGAAATTAACGAAGCAATGTTGCGCGTTATTGGTGAATCAATCGAGTATTTTACAAATGTGGGGTTATGAAATGTTGAAAGTTTTAAAGCCGGGTTTTATCGAAATGGATTCGCAAACTTTAAATTCGAACACTCCGAATGAGAAAGGATTAATTCTTGAGAAATTTAAGAATATTTTGCATAAAACTCAAGAGATTGTGCATATTTTGTTAAGTGCCATGAAGTAAGTTTTTATTTTTATCAAATTTTAATCAATTTTTTCCTTGAAGGCTGCGATATTATAACGTAAAAAAGTAAAGTTTTTCTCCATCACGTCCAGTTTTCGAGATATCCCCAAAAATGTGGAAAATCTTAAATTAAGAAACATAATAACGGTTCATGTTCAGTATATTTGAGCCTAACGCAACTCAACAAATTCAATATTTTGGCATTTTTCCCTTTTTTCACTTAATCGCAAAACTAGTGTACCGTCACCGTAACACAAAAGAACTATATATGTACAAAAAAGTTTGCTATTCTATCCTGTAGAACATTTAATTCTCTAAATATCGAAGTATTAGACACCATGGTCGAACGTATTTTACCAAAGATATCGTTAATTTATAAGAATCGTGAATTGAAACCCAAATTTTTAACTTTATGAACTTTTAAAAATCATAAAAAATTTAACTCTTAAGATATCATGATATATTTTTAGTGATTTATAGAGGAAAGTGTGTACTTCTTTATGAACTAAACCGTATTTGAAAACATCAATTAGTTTTTGAGATAATTTTTAAACTCATCCAAAATTTTGAATTTTTAAACAATTTATTTCAGCGTTTTAAAAAACAATCGCGAAAAATCGAATTCTTAAGATACATGGATGACACATTGATGTTTTATAGAAGAAAGTACGTACTTTATCGTGAACAAAACCGTTCTTGAAAATCTCTATCCATTTTTGAGATAATAATTTTTGAATTCAACCCGAATTCCCAGTTTTGAATATCGTAACATTTTTTTCCATCACTTTTAAAAAATCGCCTAAAATCGAACTCTTAAGATATGTGGATGAAACGTTCGTGAGTTATAGAGGAAAGTACATACTTTTCTATGAATAAAACCGCACTTGAAAATCGCTCTCCATTTTTGAGATAATAATTCTAAACCGAACTCAAATTTTTAACTTTTTGAAAAAATTTAACTTTTAAAAAATGATACAAAATTAAACTCTTAAGATAACATAATATATTTTTAACGAATTTAAAAATGGTAAACTAGGTGGCCACGTAACAGGACCATGGCCAATCCAATTATTATCAAATCTGTCATCTAAGTATGCTCGAGTAGCACGTGCATAATGTGCTGGTGCTCCATCACGCATAAAGGTCATCAAATGCCTCAGTAAGTTCATTTTCAAATGGAGCTAATAACTGGTCACTTATAACTGTGGTCCATACTTTAACACTGAATCGCCACTGATGATGCGTTTCTAGTATTGCATGGGGATTGTCATCACTCAAAATGTGCGAATTATGGATGTTAAAAGTTCCGTTTTGAGTAAAAGTTGCTTCATCCGTAAACACAATGTTTATGGAAAAGTCGACGTTTAGTCAAAAAATCTATTGTTTTTCGCTATAATTTTATGTTAAAGCTTGAAAAGTGTTGTAGTGATACGGATAAAGCAACTGCTCCCATGCAGCGAACGATTATTTTCTTGTACAGAAATCTTTCTAATGCTGGTTGAGGCATTTTCATCACTGCTTCTTAAAACTGCTTCTTCTAATTCCACATGAAGGGGTTAATTATTATAAAAAAATTAGAATTAATGATGTTAACAATAGGTCAATTTATGTAACTAAAACTTTGAATATCTCAACAATGGACTATTTTCGGGCAAATGTTTATTAGGCTTTTTTTGTCAATTTTTGATCAGAGAATACGCTGGTGAAGTATTGTACAATTGTTGCGGGACACCTGTACAAGAAAGTGTGCACGTGTTCACGAACTAAAGTCTATTTGAAAATGTCAATTAGTTATTGAGATAATAATTTTTAAATTCATCCAGAATATTGAATTTCTAAACAATTTATTTCAGCATTTTTTTAAAAAATCACGAAAAATCGAATTCTTAAGATACATGGATGACACATTGATGTTTTATAGAAAAAAGCACGTACTTTATCATGAACAAAACCATTTTTGAAAATCTGTATCCATTTTTGAGATAATAATTTTAAACCGAATTCAAATTTTTAACTTTATGAACTTTTAAAAAATGATAAAAAATTTAACTCTTAAGATAACATAATATATTTTTAGTGATTTATAAAAGAAAGTGTGTACTTCATCGTGAATTAAACCGTATTTGAAAATATCAATTAGTTTTTGAGATAATAATTTTTAAACTCATTCAGAATTTTGAACTTTTAAACAATTTATTTCTGCGTTAAAAAAAAATCGTGAAAAATCGTATTCTTAAGATACATGAATGACACATTGATGTTTTATAGAAGGAAGTACGTACTTTTTGTGATCAAAACCGTTCTTGAAAATCTCTATCCATTTTTGAGATAATAAATTTGAATTCAGTTCAAAAATATTCAAAAAAAGACTGTTTAGCAAAACAAGGTTTTAATACATAAAGAAGTGGAGTTATTAAAAAACATATTTTCCCAAAAAGTAATTGTTTTTTAACATTTAGAATTTCTTTTCAAAAAAAATCTAGCAGGTAAACGCGCGAGTTCTTAAAAACTTTTTCCAAGAATGTTATTGTTTGTTTTATTTAAAAATAATAATAGTGATTTCAGTGAATGTAATGTTCATACTTAGTGTCTGGAAAAGTTAAAACACCTCTTATTAAAAAAATTGTTCGTAATAATGTTTCAACAATGCAGTTAAAATGGCAAAAAATTAAATTTTGCACGATTCTCGTAAATTAACGATATATCCGGTAAAATACATTTAACCATGGTGTCCAATGCTTCGATATTCAGAGAATTAAATGTTCTACAGGACAGAATAGCTAACTTTTTTGTTCATATATACCGTATTTTCTCGAATGTAATCCACCTTTTTTACAAATTTTATGTGCTCTAAAATCAAATGCGGATTACAATCGGGTGCGGATTAGATTTGCAGTCGTATAGTTGCAATTTGGAAAATAGTAAAATAAAATCACATTATAACAATAACACTTTATTAAGGGTTTTAGAACGATATTTACATTTTTATGTATCATTTTCTTCCCATATTACGTCATCTTCGGATCAATACAGATCAATTCGGATTATACAAAACTTCTTAAATGATGTTATAATATTGTTTTCAGGGAACGTTTTCCATGTCGCCTACACTCACTGAGCAAGTTCAGAAGCTCCTTTAATTGCTCCCGGTTTTGTTAATTCTCGAGTTTGTTAATATACATATACATACACAGGTTGTAGTATGGATGTTATTCCACCAGGTATTATTATGACGAGAAGTCTAAACCAAGGGCAATCAGTCTATGATTAATTAATATCCTTATTTAATAATCCTCCTGGTCTAAGACTCCATACTTGTCTTAATCATTCCATCATCAGCTTTTTCATTATCCATCCTTTTTGTTGTGCCCTAACTAGGACTTTTTTTTTAGGACTTTAAAACTTTTTCCCTATCACTTGTTACTGCTAGCATCAATGTTATGCGCAATTTTTCGCAACCACACGTTTATAAAGAAATTTCCCACACACCTCTGCTTTCCAGTGTGTAATTGGGTGGCATATCCAGATATACTACCATTTCGTTGACATTTACAGTTTGAGACAAATTGAAATTTTCTTGAAAATCATTAGGAGCTTTTGGGAAATTGTAGTTCTGCGCCTCAACGATAACACCATTCGGCGCATAAATCCCACAGTCCAACCTCGGCTAGTATTAAAAATTTTTTAGTCTCTCCTATCGTTTTTCTTGAGAAAACTAGAAAACTGCCTCGTCAATTTCATGAAATCGTCTCTCCTTTGGCTCGGTAAATTTTTTGCACGATGCCTCACAGTCTGCAATAGCTACCTTGTCTTTCCGCAACAGCCGCAACGTTACTCTCATTAACAGCAAAAATTGTACCAGCTTTTCGATTTCCTTAACGCTAACTTAATAACTCTTTTAACTTCGCTGTATAGAAGAACTTCTTCGATTTTTGCAACTTTTTTTTATAATTACGCTATTATACAGGGTGCCCATTATGTATGGAATATAGTATATATCTTGGTAAGTATCAACTTTACAAAAAAACATTTTATACAAAAGTTGTTTAATATTTGATTTGCCATAATAAGACACCATTCAATTGTTTTTATTTCAGAAAACAAATGAGCAACGAATAACATTTAATTTTTTTTAAATGGCAATGTACCCTTTCGTTAGGCTCATTTTATAGAGATTTTTTTTCTCTTTACGATGACGTAAAATTTTAGTACCCTTATATTAGAAAATTTTTGAAAAAAATGTAAAAACAGTTTATTAAGTTAATTTTGCCAATAACATGAATCTAGATATCCGAAATCTTATTTGTCCTAACAATTGAATGTAAGCTATTGAATGTGACAGAATCTTGTTTATTTAAATAAGTTGGTAGATCAAAAAAGAAAAATGGTTCATTTAACAGAAACTGAAAGCATAGAAATTTTAATTATGGTCAGTTATGGGGATCGCAAACGAACACAATTAGAAGTATGTGAAATTTTCAATGAGCGTTATCCACATCGAGAACCAATCACTCAATCAGTAGTTAGCAAAACTTCGAAACGTTTTAGGGAAACTGGTAACGTTAAAGATCTGCCAAAGACTGGTCCGCAGAGATCTGCAACGGATGAAGATAAAAAGATCGATATTCTCATAGAAATCGAAGAAAATCCAAACATTTCAACTCGTCAGTTATGTTTAAACCATGCTCTAAGTAAAGGTTCAATACACAAAATATTACATGCAGAAAATTTACATCCGTACAAACCGACTTTATTGCAAGAATTATCCGAAGATGACTACGGTCGACGTGTTGAATTTTGTGAATTTATGATGGAGCGAATCAACAGCAATCCAAATTTTCTCAATAATATGGTTTTCTCTGACGAGGCTACGTTTTGTTTAAATGGTAATGTAAATAAGCAAAATTCTCGATATTGGGCCGCTAAAAATCCCCATTGGATGATTCAAAATCATACTCAAACAACACAGAAATTAAACGTATGGGTGGGAATTTGTGCAGATCACATAATTGGACCTTTCTTTATTCGAGGTACTCTAACTGGTCACCATTATTTACAATTATTGCAACAGCAAATTATCCCAGCTTGCCAAGAAAATCTTGATGATCTTTGGTTTCAACAAGATGGGGCACCGCCCCACTATCATTTAGATGTACGCCGATATTTAGATACGGTATTTCCGGCCTGTTGGATAGGCAGAAGAGGGTCTGTAGAGTGGCCATTCCGATCTCCCGATCTTACACCTTACGATTTCTTCTTCTGGGGATATTTAAAATCTAAAGTTTATGTAAAACGACCTCAAAATCTGACAGAATTAGAGCAACGAATAAAAGATGAAGCTGCAGCTATTTCTCCCAGATCGCTAAGAAATTCTTTTCAAGCCTTTTATGATAGATTGGGCCACTGCCTTGCAGTTAATGGTGAACATTTTGAACATTTATTGTCGTGAAAACCATTTTAGTGCTAATTTCGTTTTGTCTTCAAAGTTTAATAATTTTCATTTACACTAATTTTTAGTATATTTGTTTTATTTTGTATGTAGATTTAATTTACGGTAATAATTCGAGGTAGTTGACGATTTCGGATATCTAGATTAATGTTATTGGTTAAATTTTCTTAATAAACAATTTTTACATTTTATGCAAAAATTTTCTGATGTAAGGGTACAAAAATTTTACGTCATCATAAAGAGAAAAGAAATCTCTATCAAATAAGCCTAATAAAAGGGTACATTGCCATTTAAAAAAAATTAAATGTTATTCGTTGCTCATTTGTTTTCTGAAATAAAAACAATTGAATGGTGTCTTATTATGGCAAATAAAATACTAACCAACTTTTGTATAAAATGTTTTTTTATAAAGTTGATACTTGCCAAGATATATACAATATTCCATACATAATGGGCACCCTGTATGTATAATTAAGCACACACCACGTTCGAGCTATTACGAGGGCAGTATATGAACTGAATTGAAAATTATATTTATTTTCCAATTTTTTTTGGCTTGGTAAATTTAAAGTCTAGTCTAATAAAAACTCATCGTAAGCAAGGTTTCTTTAGGCGCATTAGCGTCAGTCAACGGAAAAAGTATATATTTATGATCAACAACAAGCATGGTTTTGGTGTTGTCGAACTGCTCAAAGAAAGATGCGGATTACATTCGCAAACTAAATTTTTTTACCACTATGCATTTTTAAAATCGGGGTGCGAATTAGATTCGAGTGCGGATAAGATTCGAGAAAATACGGTAATTCTTTTTTGTTACGGTGCGATTAAGTGTAAAAAAATAGGAAAAATGCCAAAAAAACGGATTTTGTTGAGTTGTTTTAGGCTGTATCAAAATAACAGAAGATCCGATTAATACCATCAATATCTCAAAATATTCGTCTGGATCTCTACTTTCTAGGGATGCAACATCGCTCATAAAAACATCGATATTAGGACACCGAAGTTGCTAAGAGTGGCAAATATTTCATTGCTCGTTTATACAAACATGAAAATAATGGTCGATTATTTTATCAAACATCGAAGATAAAATATCGTTCATAATGAACGATATATCAATGTTTTATGGACTTCAACATCGATGTTTATGGACGATACATCGATACTTTCAAAAAATCGATGTATCGTTTGCATCCCTACTACTTTCATGTCCATATAACTAGAGAAGCACACTATACAAAATAAGATATATACTGAACATGAACCGTTACGTTTTTTAATTTACGATTTTCCACATTTTTGAGGATATCTCGAAAACTGTACGTGATGGAGAAAAACTGAAGACAGTTTCAGAAACATTCTTCAACATTTTTCTTGTAAACTAGTGTTAATGAAATTATTTTTTTTGTTTTTAAATAGATTGGGAGAAGATAGCTGTAGAGTACAACCCCACACCGATTCTTACACTTACACCTTCGCTTATACATTACTTTGGGACTTTCTACATTTATTAAGCGAAGCATCTTCAGCTGATTTGCGTTTTGAATACGCTGAGTGGTTAAAAAATAATAATTATTTAAACAAATTATTGGTACATTTATTTAAATTAATGCCCGGGGAAGTTTTATTTTATGTGCCTTCAGAATCGAAAATTAAGCCGTATTCGGATTATTTTAGAAGCAAATTTGAGTTATCAATGTTCGGTAATACAAAAAAAATAATAAAAAATGTACCTAATTTAATTAATTAATTGGTTTTAATAGAACCAACAAGTAGTTCAACTTTAGAAAGAATCGTTTGTTGGGTCTTTTTTATGTCCATGTCGCAATTACCAGCTTTCGTACGCCAATGGTGGACTGATTTAGAATCGAGAAGTAGTCAAATCGTTGAGAGGGTTACATCTGCGTATGTTTCACCTCAATTGTGTAATGAGGAATTAGAGGATGTTGCGCAACATGAAACTAAATTCAAAAATATGGTGGTAAGTAACCAAAAAAGATCTAATTAAATTAAATATATAATTAATTATTTTTTTTAGATAAAAATTCATCCAACTGTACGAGAAGTTGTAGCAATTTACACTGTTGATGATATTCAAATGGATTTGGTGATAACTTTACCGGTTAATTACCCTTTGGTGGGGCCTGATGTTCAATGTAACAAACAAATTGCGGGGTCTTCTCATAAAAATTGGTTAATGCAACTCAAAAAATGTTTGAGATATCAGGTAAGAATTATTTTATTAACCTTCGAGCGGGCTCGCTGTCATAAAATTTATGACAATTTTTGTATTTATAATATTTCTCCTTATATTATATATCTGAAGACGCACAGCTAATCCCGAAACTTTCTAGATGTGTTCTAGTTTTATACCAGCACTATCACTACAATTAACACAAGACCTAGAACTAGAATCATTCGGGTTTAGCCGTCTTAAGAGACGTGCGGCTAAACACAAATGAGTCTAGTTCTAGGTCTAGTGTTAGTTCTAGTTTTATACTGGCGCTATCACTAGAACAAACACAAGACCTAGAACTAGAATCATTCGGGTTTAGCCGTCTTGAGAGACGTGCAGCTAAATCCGAATGTTTCTAGTTCTCGGTCTAGTGTTAGTTCTAGATTTATACTAGCACTATCACTAGAACTAACACAAGACCTAGAACTAGAAACATTCGGGTTTAGCCACACGTCTCTCAAGACGGCTAAACCCGAATGATTCTAGTTCTAGGTCTAGTGTTAGTTCTAGTTTTATACTAGCACTATCACTAGAACTAACACAAGACCTAGAACTAGAATCATTCGGGTTTAGCCGTTTTAAGAAACGTGCGGCTAAACTAGAATGTTTCTAGTTCTCGGTCTAGTGTTAGTTCTAGTTTTATACTAGCACTATCACTAGAAGTAACACAAGACCTAGAATCATTTGTGTTTAGCCATCTTGAGAGACATGCGGATAAATCCGAATGTTTCTAGTTTTAGGTTTAATGTTAGTGCTAGTGACAATGGTAGGTAGCGCTAGTTAGTATAAGAAATCATTATGTTGCATATTTTTATTGAACTAAAACTAGAACTAGCACTAGACCTAGAACTGGAAGGTTTCGAATATTTCTAGTTCTAGGTCTAGTGTTAGTTCTAGTTTTATACTAGCGCTATCACTAGAATTAACACAAGACCTAGAACTAGAATCATTCGGGTTTAATAATAAATAATAATAATCTTAATTTGTTTATCAATACAACACAAAAACGTCAAGAAAAGAAAACCAAATAGAAAAAATATCAAACAATAAATGACATGTAAAACAAAGAAAAAACCTTAATTGAAAATATTGCTACAGTTCAAATATTCATCATTCAAGAGTCGTATAGAAGCATTTTTTTGTTTAGCCGTCTTAAGAGACGTGCGGCTAAACCCGAATGAGTCTAGTTCTAGGTCTAGTGTTAGTTCTAGTTTTATACTAGCGCTATCACTAGAACAAACACAAGACCTAGAACTAGAATCATACAGGTTTAGCCGTCTTAAGAGACGTGCGGCTAAACCCGAATGATTCTAGTTCAAGGTCTAATGTTAGTTCTAGTTTTATACTAGCACTTTCACTAGAACTAACACAAGATCTAGAATCATTAGGGTTTAGCCGTCTTGAGAGGCGTGCGGCTAAACCTGAATGGTTCTAGTTTTACGTCTAATATTAGTTCTAGTGACAATGGTAGGTAGTGCTAGTTAGTATAAGAAATCATCAGCAGACGCACGGCATCCGCAAATGCACGGCTGAACCCGAATATTTCTAGTTCTAGGTCTAGTGTTAGTTCTAGTTTTATACTAGCACTATCACTAGAATTAACTCAAGACCTAGAACTAGAATCATTCGGGTTTAGGCGTCTTAAGAGCCGTGCGGCTAAACCCGAATGAGTCTAGTTCTAGCTCTAGTGTTAGTTCTAGTTTTATACTAGCACTATCACTAGAACTAACATAAGACATAGAACTAGAATCATTCGGGTGTAGCCGTCTTAAGAGACGTGCGGCTAAACCCGAATGAGTCTAGTTCTAACTCTAGTGTTAGTTCTAGTTTTATACTAGCACTATCACTAGAATTAACACAAGACCTAGAACTAGAATCATTCGGGTTTAGCCGTCTTAAGAGACGTGCGGCTAAACCCGAATGAGTCTAGTTCTAGGTCTAGTGTTAGTTCTAGTTTTATACTAGCTCTATCACTAGAACTAAGACAAGACCTAGAATCATTTGGGTTTAGCCATCTTGAGAGACGTGCGGATAAAACCGAATGTTTCTAGTTCTAGGTCTTGTGTTAGTTCCAGTGATAGTGCTAGTATAAAACTAGAACTAACACTAGACCGAGAACTAGAAACATTCAGGTTTAGCCGTTTTGAGAGACGTGCGGCTAAACCTGAATGTTTCTAGTTTTAGGTCTAATGTTAGTTCTAGTGACAATGGTAGGTAGCGCTAGTTAGTACAAGAAATCATTATGTTACATATTTTTATTGAACTAAAACTAGAACTAACACAAGACCTAGAACTAGAACTGCATTGATATATTGCGACTTCTATGAAATTCCGTAGAAAATTCCTAAATTATGTAGTTTGTAAATGTTATTAGATTTGAAAAATTAATCGACTTCATTTTATGTTTTTAACAATTGTTTAATATAAGTTAAATATTTTTACTTTAGCAAAATGTGTGTTTTAACAGTTTTATTAAAAATAACGTAATACATATTAATACGGACCTGATGTCATAAAATTTATGATACGCGGCTACTCGTGTTATAAAATCGGACACGCCCGCTCGAATGTAAAAAAAAAATTAATAAAATCCAATTTTTGATTTAGAATGGAAGAATTTGGGATGGATTATCATTATGGAATACCAGTTTAAACAAGAAATTCGATGGTGTTGAAGAATGTTATATATGTTTTGCGGTTCTTCATCAAGGAACCTATCAATTACCAAAGTTATCCTGTCAAACTTGTAGAAAAAAGTTCCATTCGGCTTGTTTGGTATGCATTTATAAAGGGATAAATCTCAAAAATAAACATATTATTATCTGTTTTAGTACAAATGGTTTAGTACCAGTAACAAGAGTACATGTCCGATTTGCAGAAATTTATTCTAAAAAAATAAATAGGAAATGGGGGTATTTATATAATTATTATTTCATTATATTTGTGATCTTCAAGTTTAGCGTGATGATGAGTTGTTACATATTTTGTCAAAATTTTAGAGAAAGTATTTTTATTCATGCTAAATCTAGATCATGAATGTCATATTTTTATTTTGTCTTGTTTTGAAACAACGTTTTTTTTTGTGTATATACTTTACAATAGAAGAATAAATAAAAAGATTTTTAACATATTGTGTGATTTAATTTGACCATAAAAAAATAAGCATCTTCTAGATCTTGCCATATTTATTAATATAAATGAAGGAGATCTTAGAGATTTAATCGCTAAATATTTAATGTTTATTATTATACTTTTAGAAGTACATTTGAGATGTTTGACTTGTGTAGGTAGTTGAGAAAAGAGCTTTTATTGGACGGAGCTGTATGATGGAAAGTTCTAGTTTGATGAGCAAGATTTTGAGAAAATTTAATTTTGATCGCTGATTTACCTCCCCACCTGGCTGACTCTGACTGTGTCAACTTATTTTTTTTTTTAATCTGTTGCCGATGTTGTTATTAAGGCTGACTCGGATTTATTGACTTTCTATCATACCAATCAATTAAATCCTGACTGTACTCCTTTAACCTTCAAGAAAGGGTCCATGGATTCTATTGAACGGTATCTGCTTTTGTTTAAGTCTACTACTTAGTGTTAGCTCGGATGATATTTCTTTAGATATGGTTAGGTTGTGTTGTCCTCGTATTTTGAATGTTCTCTGCCATATTTTCAACTTTTGTTTGATAATGTCGGTTTATCTTAAGGCATGGAAATGTGATCTGGTGACTCATGTTCCTAAAACGATACTAGTTTAAGAGTTTAAAGATTTGAGGCCTATTGCCATCCTTCCGGTTTTGTCTAAAGTGTTAGAGAAAATTATGACGGAGCAACTAAGATCCTTTTTAAATACTCATAATATACAGGATATCCCATCGGTTGTGGTATAGGCTTTTTTAACGTCTAAATTTCCAGGAGACTACAACAACGCACTGAAGATGCTAGGTGAGATCTTGGCGAAACGTCTGCCCCTTGTATGTGTATGTAGTTTCACGTGGGGGTGAGTTTCTTCACAGCACTTAATGCTGTGAAGCAATAATTACTGTTCATTGAAGGGTCAGAAAACCAGCCCAATCTTTTCATGAACGTTAATATAGAACAGAAAGGTATGTTCCTTATATCCGAAATTTTGAGCCATGGTACTCCAAAAATGGATTCCCTTAAGTACGCGAGGTTGGGACAGTCACAAACAATATGACTTACCGTCTCGTCTACCATTTCACACCCTCTACAGGGAGATGAATTCTCCAGCTTCATGTAGAACATGTGCTTACGTAACCTGCAGTGTCCGGTCAGGAAGTGGGTGAGAAGCCTCAAGTCACTTTTTGATTTTCCTAAAAACTGAGTCTTCCGGTCTGGGTAGAGCAGAGTTTTCTTTGCAAAAACACCTTCTGCGGTCTCATGCCATCTATCGCAAAAAGCTCGATGGGAGATGGAGTTTATCAGCTTTGATGCTGTATTAACAGCTAGTGGTACAAACGGTTCAGGGGAGATCGGTGACTTGTTAGCCGCCCGTTTTGCTAGCCTGTCCGCATGATCATGTTATTTAATTCCGATGTGTCCTTTCAGCCACTTTATTATGACGTTCTTGTATACATTTGCCTCCTTGAGTGATTGCCGACAGGACTTCACCAACAATGATGTAGTTTGATGTCTACCAACCGCCAGCATAGCCTGTCTGCTATCAGTACAGATTACAACGTTTCTGCCAACTTTTTTGGAATCGATGATCACGTTGGCTGCTATGTTTATAGTAGTTACTACGGATGAATTCTCGAACCAACCACAGCAACACACACATATATATGTATATGTTGTTGTGGTCGATTTCACCTAGCATCTTCAGTGCGTTGTCGTAGTCTCAGTCGCAGTCTGCCGACTGAGACTACGTCTATGAACATTCTCTTCACTTCCCTTTGAAATATTTTTCAAAGGTATGTATATATATACATACTTTACCATTGAGGTTACGGTACCAACTACTGTCGAGAATATGAGGGAGAGAATCCGCGCGGCTGTTCGCGGTATATCACCAGAAGTCCTCAGGGCAGTGTCTAGAGTCTGTGAGTCGAGGTTGCGGTTATGCCTCCAGCAGGAAGGTCGTCATTTCGAACATTTAGTTTAAGTTGTTAAATTTTCTTTATCTGCATTTTTCATATCATGTTGAATAAATACATACTATTATGTTGACCGTATTTGTGTTTTTGTTTTCTCATGGCACACTTGGGAACGGAAAAAGTTTCCCGACAATTGCGATGAAATTCCTTTTTTCTCCGAAATTTTGTTATGCAATGTGTGATTTTTTTTTGTACCAATGGAAAATTTAGAGTTTTGGCTGTACAACGCCGTAATTTTTTTAGGGGGGTGCCATTTGAAATTTTCGAAAAAAATGACAACATGCGAAGATCAATCAAAAATTATTTTTTTTCCATAAATTACCCGTAAAAAAATTATGTGAAGGTATACGAGGTCTTAACCTGTCCCTCAATTCAAAATTTAGGCGCCGACGTCAATTAGTTTCTCTACAAAAAAATCTCAAAAATGGGGCGCAATTTTAAAAGAAGGGGTTATAACAGCGAAACCGCTAAAGTTAAGGGTATAACATGTTAGATAAAAAAATAAGTACTCTTCGAGCACTTTCCAAATCTGCAATAAAAAATAGGGCATTCTATTCAAAAAACATAAGTTTGGTACGCTACTGGAATACGGCACGCCACTGATGATTAGAAATATTTTTGAAACATAGCGACGGTAATTATGCACCACTTTGCTCTTAGATTTTTTTCGATAGCTTTTATCGTAAAGGAGCTATGGTCCGAGGCGTCTTAAGTGCCACACCCTGTATATACAGGCTGTTTCATAATATTTGAAACATACACAAAAAAGGTACTGTAGGTTATGACTCATGACCTACAGTACCTCATGAACTACACTTTAGAGCTCATGACTCATCAGCTCTAAAGTTGACCATTTTCTAGAAAAATCAACTTTTAAATCAATTTTTTGAAATAAAAATTTTATTTTACTATAAAACAAAATTTATGTAAACAAGTAACAAAAGCAAGCGTTAACTTCATAATTACAAAATAAAAAAAATGATTTAAAAGTTGTCTTTTCAAAATTCTCCAAACCGTAAAGGTAACGGATTTCGCACATTTCAGCGTTTGTGCAAAAAATTGTATAATTTATTTTTAACAAGTAGGCTTTAAATTTTATAATAAAAGCTACCTCCTGTCAAAATAACAATTAATTTATACCTGCAAAAAGTAAACTTGTATTACAAAATTAAAAATGAATTACACAAACGCTGAAATGTGCGAAATGCATTACCTTTACGAAATGGCGTGCCGTAATTCAGCAAAAACAAGGCGGTTGTATCAACAAAGATATCCTGATCACCCAGTACTACACCATAACTTGTTTTTACGCATTCATCAACGATTATGAGAAAATGGAAGTTTTAAAAGGAATACTGGTGATAATGGGCGGCCTATGGAAGTTGCAAATTCCCAAGTAGAAGAGGCTGTCCTCAACAAAATTGATGTAAATCCGACCACAAGTACCAGAAAAATTGCTCACAACTTAAACATATCTCACTCGACGGTTTGGAGAATTTTGAAAAGGCAACTTTTGTATCCTTACCATATCCAAAGAGTACAAACCTTATTGCCAAGAGATTTTCCGAAAAGATTGGCTTTTTGTACATGGATGCAAGACAAAATTGTTCAAAATCCTGAGTTTGGATCCGAAGTTCTGTATACCGATGAAGCATTTTTTTCGAAGGATGGTATTTTCAATTTTCACAATAACCACATATGGGCAGAAGATGTTGCATATCAGCAACAATTTTCTGTAAATGTTTGGGCTGCCATTGTCGGTGATCATGTGATAGGCCCACATTACAAAAAGTACTGCCGGAACTGCTAGAAGATGTACAGCTTCCAGTAATAGAAAACATGTACTTTATATATGGTGGAGCTCCGGCCCACTTTAGTTTAATTGCTCGCCAATACTTGGACGACGAATACACAAACCGTTGGATCTGTCGAGGAGGTCCGTACCCTTGGCCACCGCGATCTTCCAAACTTAATTGTTTAGATTTTTTCTTTTGGGGCCATCTGAAAACCCTAGTCTACGCTACTCCAGTTGAAAATGTTGACCAATTAAGAGAGGGCATTGTTGTATCTTGCGACATAATTCGGAACACTCCGGGAATTTTCCTGCATGTTAGACAGTCAATGCGTCGAAGAATTGCTGCGTGCATTGAAGCTAACGGCGGACATTTCCAACATTTAATGTAACTGTGTATGATTTGTAATTGTTTTTTTTTAATTATGTAATAGACAACCTAAGCGTCGAGTCACAGAGATGGGCGGAGCCAACTCCAAACATTTTCGTTGCTAACTGTGTTGCTAACGGTAAATCACCATATGCAATTTTCCATTAGTGTTAAAATAAAATAAACTAAGTGATGACATTTCAAATGATATTTTTTGGCGATTTATCTTTGCAACTGTGGTTAGCAACGAAATTGTTTGGAGCATTGAGGTCTTATATATAATCTAGAGTGCGTATGCTATTGTCCCCACCACGCCTAAAATGAAGCCAGAAAGGTCGCCATGTTAAATGTACCAACTTAGCGGGAAATTCGAAAGTCTGATACATACTTATGCAAGAATTTACATTATTATAAACTGGAAAGACAGAAAATAATAACCAAAACAAAACATTAATTTTTTATTGATAAATAATTATTAATTATATGATATTTTAAAAGAACTTAATAATTTTTAGCTATAACCCTTATAATTAACATAAACTAAGAAGAAAATATTTAAACTGAACAGTCCTTAATAATAAACTTTACTTCAATTGAAGACTTCGGTGCAAGAAGGGAGTAGCTCCATTTATCAAGACAAGGAGTTGTCCCCTTCTTACACCGAGGTCTTTAATTGTTAATTCCAAGTCAAGTAACCAGAAACATTTTATGGACTGTTGTAAATAATCGTCCAACCTACCAAATTATAAAAAACATATGTGAAACGAAAAGAATTCGAAAACTTTCAACAAAAATCAAATTTTAATAAAAATAACAATATGTTTATGAGAATTGTGAGATTATAATTGTAGGTACAATAGAGACTTGAACCTATAGCTAAGTTCAGGTCGGTACATCCAACATGTCTGACTTTCTGATTACCCCCACTACCACTACATACGCTCTCTAGATTATATATAAGACCTCAATGGTTTGGAGTCAATATAAGCTTCGCCCACCTCTGTGACGTCAGACTTAGACAGTCTATTATGAAGTTAATGTTTGCTTGTATTACTTGTTCTAACGTGATGATATGTTGATTTTTCTCGAAAACGGTCAACTTTAGACCTCATGACCTTCAGTACCTTTTTTCTGTTGAAATCATTCGCGGTTCAAATGGGCGTCTTAAAACTGTACTTTCTCCAGTGGCGTAGAAATTGGGGAAAAAACAACCACAAAAACAAATTTTTTTCTCGCACAAAGCTTATTATGAGTAGGAAATGCTTACAAACGCTGTTTTCTATACGATAAACGGTTCCGGAGATATTCGCAAAAAACGATTTTTTTTATTAAATTTCAACATTGTATCTCGAATGGTGAATTTAAAGGGTAAGTTGATAGAAACTTTTCTTCAAATTTTTGGACAAGGTATCCCATCCTGAAGTCCTGCGTATATATTATGAAACATCCTGTGTATTATACAGGGTGTTTCGGTGACTCGGGGAACAAAGTTAACCACATATACTAGAGTGCAATTATTACGATTCATGTAAAAAAAAATTAGTAAAAGTCTTCAAATTTCAAAGATACAGGCCATCAAAGTTAGGAAATTTTAACACATTTTTCCAAATATCTTAAACACTATTTACAGTAAAACGCTGAAATTTGGTACTGTATAAATCAATGTGATGTAAAATCGTTAGGCAATTTATCAGTTAGATCGGTCCCTGGGAACACTGTTATACAGGCTGCTCCTAAAGTTTGTTTGCTCAGAACTTTTTTATACTATTATAACCCTACATTTATTTTTGCAGTTTCTAATAGTAAATTTAGTTCAGAAACATTTATTACTCTTAGATAATATTGATAAAAATCACCGTTTTCGTGTTAAATACAAAAATGTTAGGTTCCGACTTCAATAATAGCACTAGAAAAAAAGAAATCTAAGTTTTTGAACATTTCCTTTAGTATTTTTTATTACTTGTCTTGTTATTTTATGTACTTTTTTATTATTTCTGTTAGTGTTGTTGTTTTTTTGTTTATTTTTAATTTATTGTTTTTGGATTCTTTTATTAAACCAATTAATAGTTATTTATGTACCAAGTCGGCAAAGTGATGCTTTATCGAACGAGTCTGAGTTTGCGAGTCGAGCGAGCGAAGCGAGCGAGGCGAGTAAACAGGCGAGTTCGATAAAGACACTTTGCTGACGTGTTGCATACAACATTTCATCGCCAACCGCAAAATTTAACGATATGAAGATATTCTAACTTACCAATATTATGACATGTGTCAAACATGTCGGGACATGTGCCGGGTTCAAATCCAGCTGTTCAACGGCATTTTTTTCAAATTGACAGCAATTAGCGGCAGGTAAAGTACTTTGTCTGCCGCATATGCGGCAGGTAAAGTACTTTGTCTGTTTACTAGATAGTAGCACAAAGTGTCACTTTACTGCCGCAAATGGATAGCATAAAGTATGGTTTTGCTGCCGGTTGGCGATAAAATAAATGTTGTTAAAGATTTAGCTAAATCTACACTTGGACATGTTGCATACATAATAGTTATGACTGCTCAGTTCGATTTTCACTTGTCATTGCCAATTCAGATTATTTATTTTTTTTAGTGTTATTGAATTCGGAGCTTAACATTTTTGCATTTAAAACGAAAACGGTGGTTTTTATCAATATTCTCTAAGAGTGATAAAAGTTTCTAAACTAAATTTACTATTAGAAACTGCAAAAATAAATGTAGGGTTATGATAGAATAAAAAAGTTCTGAGCAAACAATCTTTAGGAACACCTGTATAGCATTGTTCCCGCGTACCAATGCAACTCAAAAATTGCCTAATGATTTTACGTGGTATTAGTTTACACTGTACCAAATTTCAACACATTACCATAAATAGTGTTTAAGATATTTAGAAAAATGTGTTAAAATTTCCTTACTTTGATGGCCTGTATCTTTGCAATTTGAGGACTTTTACTAATTTTTTTTTACATGAATTGTCATCATTTTCACTCTAGTACATGTGTTACATTTGTTCACCGAGTCACCGAAACACCCTATATAAGTAGATTGAAATGTATACAGGTGTCCCGTTAAGGGTATGGAGCGGTTGTATCTCGACAACGGTAAGGCCTAGAGGTTTGGGAAAAAATCCTTATAGGCAAAGTGGGCAGGAGAAATAGCTGGAAATTATTTTGAACCTCGTAATTCGACCGCTAGGGAGCGTAACTGCCATAGAAAAACATAAAATTCCGGCTATCTCAGAATGTTAGGCGATGAGCTATAACTTTGATAACATTATTTAGTAGCTTGGATAATACCGCATCGCTTTTGTTTTGCGATATTTCTCATATCTATTATAATAAAGGAGGGGGAGGCCAATGCGTTTTCAAATGTTTATATTTTAATATTTCCTGAACTATTCAACCGATTTGAATATTTTTCGTCTTGTTTGAAAAAGCATTTTATGCTCTTTTAAAAGATATGTTCAGCAAGACCGTTTGGTTTAAAACAAATAAGTTAGAGGGCGTTATTTGCAGCGATTGTTATTTTTGTGATTTTTGAAAAAAAGTTAAATGGAACGGTACTATTTACTTCATAGATCCTTAGTCATCTTAAAATTTGCTAAATATTAGTGAAAACCGCATCTCGATATCGCCATCCGTTCTCCAAAACAGCTCCCCTTGAAAAGACTTTTCTACAATTATAAGATGCAATTACATAATCTTTTTATCTCAACTTCTGTCATCCAGTGCTTTGTAATAGCGATTATGTTCAACTCCAATATAAATGAAGAACATCATAGAGAGTTTTTAGAAGTTTAATTGCTAAATGTTTAATGTTTATTTGCCAATTTATTGAGATTGGGGATTACTTTCGTGACGAATTAGATTAATTAACCTTCATTTTACAAATTTATTTACCTATACGTATTTTTCAATGATTTCTCTCTGCTTAAACTAAGTAGCGGGAAGCAGCTAAATGGTCGAGCTTTTCATAGCTTTCTAGTCTACAACAATTGTTAAAATCAACATCACTGTTCTCGAACACACAAAAAAATTCTAAGGATTGCTTTGTGAGTTTCCAGATAATGGTGTCCAACGTAGAACCTCAGAAAAGGTTCAGAAAAATCTTCGGAGTTTATCATGAGACCGAAGACTGTCGTGATTCACACAATGGTCAAGAGTATCTGTGATAAGGCCAAAATCCCAAGAGGAGTCTTAGAAAATTGGCTAAGGAGAGTTATCAGCCGTGAATCTGTGCATAAATCATTTTACCAATTCATTAAACTAAAAATAACACTCTAGAACTCGGAAGTACATAAAATAATCCGGAAGAAATCCAGCATAATCGCGTCGCTAATGAACTTAGCAACAGCTTTCAAAAACGGCACTGGTTCTATAACCATACTTTCTCCATGGTAGGCAGGTGCCATTTTCCGCGTTTATCCACTTCGATTTATGACGGCCGTTACAATTTGTTATAATTTTAGCAAGATTTTAAACTTTAATCAAGTTCATCTTGATACAATCTCGAAGAAACTTGATTAAAGAAGAGAAAATTATCAAAAGAAAAAATTGTCTTGACCATTTTTTCACACGAGATCATAAAAACGAGGTGAGGTCGAATATAACGGGTCCCGTTTTAAAGTCATCTTTACAATTTGTTTTGCATACTATAAAATAACGAAATAGAAAACTTTCGAAATGTTACTCATTGTAACTGTATATTGGAATTTAGAAATTGAAACGATCAAATCGAGGGCAAAGGTTATAAAAAGGTTATTTTTTTCCTTCAAAACTGATTAATTCGAATAAATAAATTTGATTTAAGAATTTAATTAACAATAAAAATATTTGATGTGTGAAGGGGATTTAAAGTTACATATGTAAATTGCACTTTAAAACCCAACTTGTTACACGGTTGTGGTTGTTTTGTAAAGGTCGACGTAATGACCGAGAAAAGGAAATTTCTCTTGGCACACTCGAGTGGTTCTCATATAACGTATGTACTAAGGAGTAATTGTACAGGTTTCATTTCTCTGCAATGCCAATGCGGTTTTTGGTGGGGTTTAAAATTTCACTTTAACATTGTTCTATATTATGTTAATTTAAAAATTAAACTTTAAAATTATTAATCCAAATTTTATAACATTAATTACACAACGAAATTTCACCTTAAAATCTAAATTAGAAAAAAATGTCAAAAAAATTGTGGTGTTGTGTAACAACTTTCTTATGGCAATGAAGTGAAAGCTGACTCAATACGAGGTCATTTCCTTAAGAGATAAATCATTACCAAAGAAGTAATAAAATTAAATCTTTATGTTATTTTATTTATTTGATTCATTCTTTGTTTTTTAAGTAGTTTAAATTGTTAATTCAAACAGGAAAAAGAAACCGTTGCGATTTCAAGTTAATTGAACTCGATAATTGGACGCGTTTTGCTGATGTCGCAATGAAAACTAAAACGCTTACAAGAAATGGTAGAAATCTCGGCGTTGGAGACGGATGGATACTTTTAGTTGAAGTATAGGTATCGGAAAATATTACGTGGAGAAAGCAGATTCGATTTAGGTCGGGCATGGAATGTAAAAATTTTTCATTTCCTTCAGTTCAGTATGTCAAATAATGGCTTTCAGAGAGATACCATCCTATCTATTTTTTCCTTGGAATTTCTACACTTAAATGTGAAGCTTTAAGCTTTCTTTGTAAATTTGATTGGTTGGTCTAGTTTACTATGCGTTATGAGATTTTCCTTTTTTTGCAAAAGAAAGCTAAAAAGACGTTTCAATTTACAAAGAATGTTTAAAAAAACTGATTTGAACAGTCTTCAAATTGAATGCATTGCTAAACGATACCAAAAGCAAAATTTTGTCCATTAAAAGATTCAAGAATCAGGAGAGTCAAAAGACACCATGTACATAGAATTGGTTCGATATTGCGATAACAAAAATTATGGCAAAAAAAACTTACTAAGATATAAAGTACGTACATGCATATATCAAAGGTAAATCTGTGGATAGCGCCCTACACATGGTAGTGGGGCGCATCGAACAAGCATTTGATTCGAAAGAGTCCATTCTGGAAACTTTCCTTGACATAGAGGGAGCGTTTGACAAAACCACCTTTAGTAGCATTAACCTGGCACTGGAATCTCGAAGAGTGCCATCGGTCATCGCGGGCTGGATTAAAACAATGCTAGCAAGCAGAGTTGTTCAGACTAAGGCGAAAGGACACACAGTACAGAGAGCTGGTTAAGGGTTGCCCACAAGGTGGGGTACTCTCACCGCTTCTCTGGTGCTTAATAGTTGATGATCTCATTCGTGAGTTAAATAATAAATATCTCTTCGCAGTTGGTTACGCAGACGACGTGGCTATTTTGTTAAGAGGTAAACCTGACAATTTTCTTTGTTACAGAATGCAGCAGGCACTTAAACTCGTTGAACGATGGTGTGAAGAAGATACCCTCTCTGTCAATCCTAAAAAGACTGAGACTGTTCTCTTCACTAAACAGAAGAAACTGGGACACTTAACGCCACCCAATTTCTGCAATAATCATTAACCTTTGCTCCAGAGGTGAAATATCTGGGTGTTATCTTGGACAAAGGACTAACTTGGACATCACACATTAGTTGCAAAATCAAAAAAGCAACGATGGCACTGACCCAGTGCCGAAGGGCTATTGGGAATACTTGGGGATTAAATCCGAAAGTTACAATGTGGATCTACACTTCTGTGATAAGACCCATGGTAGCTCACGGAGCCATAGTCTGGTGCTCAGCACTAAAACATGCATATATAGCTACATTTCTGCATCAATTGCAACGACTGGCCTGCCTGCTAATCACAGGCGCTATGAGATCTACACCTACGATTGCAATGGAGACTATGTTAAACGTGCTGCCCCTAGATATTTTTATCAGGGAGGTGGCCGTGATGGCATTGCTTCGGTTGCGATCAGTAAATGAAAAGCAGGTTGTTAAAATGGGAATAGTCCGGAGCAAGCTCTGGAGTGAGGCTGTTAGTAAACAACCCCTCCTTAAAGCTCGCACATACTACATTACACCTACTTCCTTAGGCAAGCCACACTTTGGCATTGAAACGATACCCCAGAGCAACTCAAGCTCGGGCAAAACGCTGACCATCTACACTGATGGATCAAAGAAGGCTGGAGGTTCCGGAGCGGGAATCTTCTCGCACGATCTCCAGCTGCACCTTTCCACTTGGCTCCACTCAAGCCGAATTAATTGCTATAAATATAGCAGCCGATGCGATTATCGACTCCAAAAAAGTCGGCAGAAACGTTGTAATCTGTACTGATAGCAGACAGGCTATGCTGGCGGTTGGCAGGCATCATACTGCATCATCGTTGGTGAAGTCCTGTCGGCAATCACTCGAAGAGGCAAACATATACAACAACGTCACGATAAAATGGCGAAAAGGACACATCGGAATTAAAGGACATGATCATGCGGACAGGTTGGCGAAACGGGCGGCTAACAAGTCACCGATCTCCCCTGAACCGTTTGTACCACTAGCTGTTAATACAGCATCAAAACTGATAAACTCCATCTCCCACCGAGCTTTTTGCGACAGATGTAGGTGCCTTTGCTAAGAAAACTCTGCTCTACCCTGACCGGAAGACATCTACTCAGTTTCTGGGAAAATCGAAAAGTGACTTGAGGCTTCTCACCCACTTCCTGACCGGACACTGCAGGTTACGTAAGCACATGTTTTACATGAAGCTGGCGAATACACCCCTCTGTAGAGGGTGTGAAATGGAAGACGAGGCGGTAAGTCATACTGTTTGTGACTGTCCAAACCTCGTGTACTTAAGGGAATCTATTTTCGGAGTACCATGGCTCCAAATTTCGGATATAAGGAACATACCTTTCTGTTCTATATTAACGTTCATGAAAAGATTGGGCTGGTTTTCTGACCCTTGAATGAACAGTAAACTGTGGGGGCGTACAAAGGGTTCGCTGGGGCCTAAGTGCTGTGAGTAACTCACCCCCACGTGAAACTACATACATACAAAGTACGTATAGTTGTGGCAGAATGGTCCCTACACCTAATGCCTTTCGACCTATCAGCCTAACGTCATTTCTGTTGAAAGCCCTTGAAAAAGTTCTGGAACGGTATATCCGTACGGTGTCATTGGTAACTCGCAAAATTGGCTCTACACAACTTAGTTAGTAGAATATCCAGGATGCTGCAGGATAAAGAAATCTTATTGAGACCCACCTCTGCAACAATATCAAACAATTTCCTAATGTTCAATACCAAGATATTTTCAATTTAATTAATGTCATCAGCTTTGTCTGTGAACAAATATCTTTATTTTCAACAACAAGTTCTATCTCATGAAGGACGGTTTACCTATGGGATCCCCCATTTCAGGAATCATTGCTGACATTTTCGTCAATAACTTCGAGGCCACTCTGTTCTCTGACAAATATCTTTTCTTCACTAAACACATTAAATTTTACAAAAGATATGTTGATGACATTCTTCTTGTATTCGAAGGAAGTAAGGCTCAACTAGTTGCTCTTAACAACATATTTAATAACATTAATAACTTACAGTTTACTAACGAAATAGAAAACACCATGTGCCAAACTGGTCGTGACCTAGAGACCAGATACAAAGAACACATTTCTAAATCCTCTTCTGCCTTTAAAAAACATCTAACAGATAATAACCATACCTCCAACATTTCCAACATAAAACTACTTAAACAACTCAAAAAATCTAAAAAAATTGACCTTTATGAGGAGTATTACATTAACTTATATTATAGAAAGAACCCTAACTTAATCATAAATGAAATTACTGAATTTTACAACAACCGTTTATTTCTGAAAATTTAAAATTTTGAATTTTACCGCCTCTGCCTGTTCGTTACAATAATCGCCCCTCCTTTTTTGTAAACCAACTTCATACCGGTCCTATGAAAATGGCCGTTTAAGTGCGCACTTAACTTTAGGTAACGTTTTATAAGTTTTTCGTTTTATACTCATTTAATTATTCTTTTTCTTTTTTCTTTTTAGATTAATTTTTGTTTCAAAAGTTGTATACTCGTTTCATCGCCTCACTCATTTGCCTTCAGCCTTTTTGCCTTTAACACGCCTTCAGCTTTTTTCTTGTTGAGTGGGACGATGGAATGATGATTCAGTTTCTTTAATCGTTCGAGTCTCCAATCACTTTTGTTAATTTTTGTCAATTTTCGTTTCTCAATCTTTTTCCACATGATGCACAACTGTTACGATCCTTTGATCATTTCTCGTTGATTTGACGGTAAGAGATAATTATTCCTTAAATTTTTAACACCTGCTAATTTTTTATTATCACTTTAGTTGTACCTGAAGACGCTCTAATAAAGCGAAACAATTGTTGTACATAATCTCTAATAAATGTACATCATTGTGGAATTTTTGTTATCTACATAAGATATCATTCCTTATAATCATCACACAATGAACCTGGAGTATCTCATCGCTAAAGAAATCTTGGTTTGTGCGTTTCTGGATATAGAAGGAGTATTCAACAACGCAAAAACCACAATCTCTTGAAAGAGCTGCACTTGACAGGGGAAGCAACTATAGCGGGTTGGATCCGCAATATGCTTGATAGTAGAATAGTTTCTACTTCACTCCACGGTGATACGATACGCTTCAGGCCGGGAGGTGGCTGCCCGCAGGGAGGGGTGTTATCTTCCCTGCGTTGGTGTAGAAATACAAGCTTATGCTGATGACATTGTCATTATGGTCAAAGGAACCTGTTTGTCGAGGATATCTAAAGTCCTCCAGGTGACCCTAGGTACCATTTGCGCTTGGTGTAAGGGAGAGAACCTCTCGATAAACCCGCAAAAGACAATCGTTGTGCCCTTCACCAGAAAACGAAAGTTGGATGGGCTAATTCGCCCAACAATCCAAGGTGAAGAAATTCCTTTCTCAAAAGAAGTCAAAAATCTAGGAGTAATCCTAGACAAAAACCTTGTCATGGAATGGACATTTACAGGAAATGTTGTACAAAGCTAGACTCTCCTTGTGAACTTGTCTTTCTGAAAGACTGTACTGGCTCTATGTGACTGTGGTTAGACCTATGATCACATACGGGGCAGCAGCCTAGTATAGGAAAGTCCGACAGACTTCAGTTATCAGTAAACTTTCACGAATTCAACGGGTAACTGGATTGGCAATCTCTGGTGCGATAAGCACAACGCCAACTCTAGCAATGGGGGTTCTGCTTGGCCTATAATAATAATAATCACACCCATGTGGCACAACCCACATACTTTACATATTTAACATAAAAAAAAATCAAACATAAATATACAAAAAAAATTTACAAAAGCAATATATATTACAATAGAACGGGGTTGCAACCAAATGGACTGCGTTTGGCTAGTAACATAGTCACGATCAAGCTAAATACCTCAAACAGCTTTTGACCAGAACCACCAATTGACCAATTTGAACACATTGAACATTGCCACACCTAACGAACCCCCCTCACCGCAGCTCA
Source organism: Onthophagus taurus (assembly GCF_036711975.1). NCBI lineage: Eukaryota > Metazoa > Arthropoda > Insecta > Coleoptera > Scarabaeidae > Onthophagus > Onthophagus taurus. The sequence continues at coordinate 6,177,249 of NC_091968.1, read as the reverse complement.
GATAAATATTTTATGACGGCCTTTCTAATTCATATCTCGACTTAAAACAAAAGCAACGGTTAAGATCAATGAAATACTTTGCAATATTGTATGAAAATGATTTCTTAAATAGTTGAGTCTTATGCCTTGGAATTGCGACCTGACCTCTGAATCAAGTAAGTACCGAGGTTGTGAATATCAGTTCTGTAAGTTATACGACAGCACAGGTAAGGAGGCATTCGCCAAGTTACCACACTATGAAAAAACAAAGCGGTATGTAAAAACCTTCTCCTCCACATATTTAGCGGCGTCTAACATATGAGAAACATGCTGACGACGTTTAATATCATAGATAAATCGTAAGCAACTATTCTACACTCTCTGAATTCCACCAGCAATAACTTGATCCTGCTACATCACCTCAGCCCCTCCAATAAGCAATCCCAGATCCCGCTGTGTAGCCAGTGTATTTCTTCCATTCGCAAAGACCAAACCAACAGTTTTATCCGAATTCACCACTAAACCGTGATCTAATCCGCAAAGCGGAAAATCCCGCTCAAGTCCTGATTGATTTGACTAGAAGCTAACGCAACATCCGATGGCTTAAAGGAGTAATATATCTGTGTATCATCCGCATAGAGATGATAGCGACAGGTACAAAAGTACTTTTGAATATTGAGTGTATATATCGAGTACAGCAGTGGACCAAGCACTGAGCCTTGGGGCACGCCCGATTTCACATTTAAAATGCTACTATCTCCTCTGCATTTGTATATAGAGGAAGTGGCTAGAACAACCATTTACAGATTTAAACAATATGCTCAAAACTGTTCCGACATGACCTACCAATAGGCTGCGGAAGACATTATAAGCACTGATGCTGTGCTGTCAATGCCGTCAGATTTGGCGGGATCACTATAAGTGATTAATGCTCGATACCAGATTGTACGTCCTAAGCGGCAGTCTTGGATAGAAAACGAAAATTCTCTGGTTCAGGCAGATATTTGCATGTTCACAGATGGATCAAAAACGCCGGAAGGGGTCGGAGCAGGAGTATACTGCCAGACACCTCGAATTAAGCAAGCCTACAGCCTGGATATGTACTGTACTGTATTCCAGGCGGAAGTATTTGCTATTGACATGGGTGCTAAAATCCTTCTTGAGAGAGGGGTGAAGAACATGACAGTACGAATTTTCTCAGATAGTCAAGTCGCTCTCCAGGCGCTGCAAGCCGCGAAAACGGTGTCAGCTCTGGTTAATGATTGAAAGAGAACATTAAACACACTGAGTTGTGATAACAGAGTTTCTCTGATCTGGGTCCCGGGTCAATCTAGGGTTGTTGGCAATGAAGCGGCAAATGAGCTAACACGAGAGGGCAGCGGTAAAGCGTTTGTGGGACTGGAACCAGCAGTTGATGCATCATTTGCAATGGCCAAATATAGGATTGAACTGTGGGCTGAAGACTTCGCCTACTGTGGACCAGTTCTCCTGGAATGAGACATGTTAATGTGTTTATTAACATCGCCACTGTCAAACCCGGGAACATTTTAGGACTTGCTTGTAGCGGCATAAAAGTTCTAATGAGTGTCTTTACTGCACACTGCCGATTAAAAGCACACCTCAACTTGTTGGTGGTAGGAACTCACTTCTGAAAAATGGTTTTAATTGATTTACGCGTTTTCGAGTTATAAAAAATACAAGATTTTTTTTTTAAAGTCCTCTAGCGGCGAAACAAACCAACTTTGGATATACAGAGTGTCCCAGGATAGATGTTATCTGCCACATTTTATATGTTGTTCTTAGATTATTTATTTTTCAATCTATTTTTTCGTTTTTTTGTAAATTATATAACAAAGCATTTTTTTAAAACAATTTTACATGGCACACTACAATACTCCCCCTTCCGTGAAAAAGAAATTAATAAGAAGAGGAAGGTAAAACAATGGTACAACTTAAAAGAGTAATATGTTGTAGTAATAAAAAAATAACGATTATATGTTAAAATGTACTTTCCTATTCGAAGATGACACATGTTTATCTATTTCCGAATTATTAAATTTAATACTTTCATTAAAGATAAACGCGGGCTTAAGACGATCGATATTAACAATAATTTTATCATTGCTTTTCTGAATTACGAAATATTTGGTTGCTTTTGTCAGAACTTTGAAAGGTGCTTCATATCGTGGAGATAACGATGGTTTCAAACCTTCAATTTTAATGAAAACGAAATTTGATTTGTGCAAGTCTTTATGAATAAAAGGTTTTTGAATAGAGTGAAAAGACGTATTCACTGATTTTAATTTTGAAAAAGTGTAAAAAAAAGTAAAGCAGTTCTGCTGAGGAGCAACCTAGATCTTCCTTAAGTGATGTTCTTAATCTTAGTGGGATGAGGGGATTGTTGTTCCATCTAGTAGTGTCTCCTTTAGCGATGATAGCCGTCTTCAATGATCGATGAAATCGTTCTAACATTCCATTTGCTTGAGGATAGAAAGATGATGTGTGTATTTGTCGTGTGCCAAGTAATGTGTTAAATTTTGAAAAGAGGTTTGATTCGAATTGCCGTCCCTGATCATGTGTTATTGTGGTAGATATACCAAATCGACTAAAATAATGTCGAAAGAGTGTGTTCGCTATAGTAGAAGATGCGATATCTTTCAGCGGAAACGCTTCTGGCCATTGAGTGAAGCGTTCGATAACTGTAAGTACATAAGTACAACCTAGGGAAGGAGTGAGTGATCCAATCAAGTCGATATGTATATGATTAAATCTAATTTTAGGAATTTTGATGTTGATGATTGGCGAATTTGTATGTTTTTGGATTTTTGCTTGTTGACATTTTAATGTTAAAGCAGGTTTTGGTCCAAACATAAATTTGCTTTGACATGTGTGGCCAAAAGAATCTTGTTTTGATTGCATGAATGGTGGAACGTATTCTGGCATGAGATAAGCTATGAATTTTGTCAAAAATTGCTTGTCTAAACTGTTGCGGAATATAAATTCTTGGAGATGATGAAGAGGTTTCACACCACAGTTTAATATCAGATTGTGATGTTGTTTGATGTGCCAAACGATAAGATTTTGAAGGATTGTTGAAAAATTGCTTATTCAGTAAGTTCAACAATTCTGTGTCAGCAAGTTGAACGTTGCTAAGGGTTAGAAAATCTGGATAAGATGAATTTAGAGATTCGATGTTTGTTCTGGATAGAGTATCTGCAACAACATTTGAATTTCCTCTGATGTATTTGATATCTGAAGTAAATTGTACAATATAACTTAGATAGGGTTTGACGAGGAGTTTTGTCTGTGGAGTTCTTTATCAAAACTTGAATATTTGGTTTGGCATGAAGTAATTTTTTTGGAAAAGAATGCTAATGTTTGAGATTTTCCATTGATGGTTTGTGTTAAAACAGCTCCCATTCCTGTGTTAGATGCATCAGTTGACAATGATAAGGTAGCATGTGAAGAGGGATGTCCTACAAAGATAGATTTTGATAGAAGATCTTTGGCTGAAGAAAAAGCGTTGTCGTGTTGCAGTGTCCAAGAAGTTGATGAAATGTGATGTATTATTTGTTTGTATTTGTGATGTTAAATAATTTATTTGTGTTTCTAAAAGTTTATGTTTATCGACGTTTGTTTGTTGTTGTGTTTTTACGGTTTTTAGCAGTGATTGACATGTCAGTGTCAAATCGTTCATTTTTGTCAGTAGTGTGTCAAAATTAATTTTGTTATGCGGGTGTGCCGGGAGTGTAGAAGTGATGGTTGTTCTTATTGGATTTGGGGAAAGGGAATTTGAGAAAAAATTGAAGGAGTGTGAGCTATGGAGTCCCAAACTTTATCAGCGATCGAAAGAAGATTGGTAACATCGTCTTTTCCCGAGGATAGGAGGGCTACTGATATAACCTGAGGCAACTTTCTTTTCCACAGTTTAAGTAACAAATTGGGGGTCACGACTTGTGATCCTCTGACCGTGTTTAATAAAGATCGATAGAAGTCGGACGGTCTCCAATTTGGGTATCTGATAACTGATAACAGATCATCCAGACGCTTCTCTTCGCTAGAAGATAACCGTTCTATTAATAGTTTCTAACTACTTTACTTTACCTAAACTAAAAATAGTTTTTGATTCACTGTGAAGGCCGACTTTGTTTTCAAAATATGAAAATATTCTTAATTTTCTTTATGACACGTGTTTTGGAGATAATTTATTACCACCTCTTCACAGAGTGCAGAAATCACAAAGCACGTTTTTATACATTTCAATGAAGTTATATAAGCTTTACCAATGAAGTTAAGGAAACTGGAAGGAAAAAAATTTCAAAGACATGAATGCTTTAAATGAGATAGAACAGGAAAACGCTGAATATCAAAGAAAATGAGAGAGGGAGAAAATATTGACTCATTGAGATAAATTGAAAGTTAGTTTGTCTTTTATTTCATAATACAAATCGGCGAAGAAAAGAATGAAGACTCCACAAGGTATATACAAATTCATTACAAAAATTGTCAAAAGAAAGCAAAAATCATTTAATAAAATAATAAAGAAGAAAGCTTCAAATCAAATTATAGGATTAAAATGATAGCCTACATAAAAAAAGATATGATTTCTAATAAACTTTAATAAAGAAAAAGCCATATAAGTAAAAATTAATTACTATTCATACTGAAAGGAGAATATCATATAAAAGGAGAATTTCAACATCAATACTAAACCATTAATGGAGAAATAAAAAAAATAGAAATTAAGAGACCTAGAAAAATAAATGTATACAAAAAAGAAATCGTTATTAAATATTGATGTGGTTGACCAAACGTGGAACATCTTCAATGTGACAAAGTAGTACCGATGAGGCGATGGCAAGTAAAAAAAAAATATTAAAGGCAAGGAGGAAACGGAACTGCTGTACCACTCTTCTCATCGCGACCCACATGCCGTTGCTTTCAAAATAATAAAATACCTATACGTCTCAATGGAAAGGCACTTGCTTTCGGACGCTTGAACAGTTCGCGTTTTCAAACGGAACTGATCGGGTCTTAAGGAAGTTAAGATACTTGCGACTTAAGTATTCGTACTTAAGCCAAGTAATCGGGCTATGAATATAAGTGCTTCTAAATAACTCATTCAGAAGTAACTAACCGGCAAATGAAGAAGTGATTTTTTTAGATAAAATTGTGTTTTTCAACGATAAGTGTTATACATAAAGACTTATGTGGATAAGAAGAAAATACTTCTTGTGAAGATTTAAAGTGGTAATTATATTTATAATTTTATTAAAAAAAAATAAAAAATTTAATAAATGCAATAAGTATCATGTTACTTTGAAAATAGAAGTGGTTTGCATAATTTTTTGATGATTTGTTTAAACACGCTATTTTCGCGAATCAGCATTAATAATAAAATCGGTAATTTTAAATTTACCTTTGTGATTTTTTAGCAAAAAAAATTAAGAAGAAATGACCACGATATTGAATTCTACTCAAAATCTAGCCAAAGACGCTTATCATTACTACCTCTGGACATTGTCTTTATCAGGTAAGTTTCTACTTTTGTTAGATTCATTTTATATCTTGCATGCTTTCAACGTGTTAATAATTCTGTTAAAACTAGGTGATTTCTATTATATATAACATTTTTAATAAGAAACTGATAAAAAAGATTCTAAAAAGTTGTATTTTAAACGTAGCAATCTCACACCACCACAACATAGTAAAACGTGGTATACCACCAAACAATATTTCTCGGATTTCGACTGCTTTAAGTGGCCTTTAACCAGATAGAGTCAATAGTCATAAATAATAGGTTCATTTTGTTTATCTTTACAAGTTGTTTGCCAAGTATTTTACGAAGTATATATAAAGAGTATCTTATTTTTTTTTCAATAATGGATTCTGGTAATTCGCACAACATTTTTTTGTTATCTATACCTAGAACTAGAAGCAATAAAAATATGCAACTTAGTGATATCTTATGCTAACTAGCGCTACCTACCACTATCACTAGAACTAACATTAGACCAAGAACTAGAAACATTAAGGTTTAGCCGTTTTAAGAGACGCACAGCTAAACCCGAATGTTTCTGGTTCTAGATCTAGTGTTAGTTCTACTTTTCTTTCAATAAAAATTTACCACAATTTAACGCTAAACACCATTTAAAACTAGAACTAACACATTCGATTCTAGTTCTAGGCCTGATGTTAGTTCTAGTGATAGTGCTAGTGTAAAACTAGAACTAACACTAAACCTACAACTAGAAAGTATCGGGTTTACCCAGAATTTACAACCCACGCTCTGCTCCATGCCCAACCCGACATTTCAGAAATCGGACTAGTTTAACTGTTAATTAACCTAACTCAAAGTGGAATTTCTACACAAAATTCTGAAATAAATCAATAAATTAGGTGGATCCGAAAGTAACGTTTAAAGAGGGGGGGGGCACTCCCCTCTAAAAAGATGGGGTAACGAAGAATCGAGTGTTGTAGTAGCAATTTTTAAATCTGTAATGGAAGGGACACATAAAGATATCACTCAACAGAAGAATAGTTTCAGTAAATAGTCTTCAGCCAGTAGGATTGTAATCTCCAAGCACTTAGTAGTTTTTTGGCAGCAGTGTTTAGTTTTCTGAAAGCATTAAATAGTCTTTGCTAACAATATCTAGCTTTCTCCAAGCAATTAGTTGTCTTTCCAACAATATTTAGCATTCTAAAAGTAGTTAATAGCTTTTTGGAAACAATATCTGTTTTTCCAAGCAGATAATGGTTTCTTCCAAGCAGTATTTAGTCTTCTCCAAGCAGGTCGTAATCTTTTCTAGTAGTATATAGCGCTCTAAAAGCAGTAACTAGTCTTATGGAAGCAGTATCTCGTTTTTCCAATCAGTTTGTAGTTGTTTGTTAACACTATCTAGTCTTCTCCAAACAGATTGTAATCCTTTCCATCAGTATCAAGCATTTTGGAAGCAGTAGGTACCTTTTTTGGAGAGCATCTCTTCTTTTCAAGTAGTTGTAAGTCTTTTCTGGTAGTATTTAGCATTCTAGCAGCATTAGGTAGCTTTTTGGGAAGCATATCTCTTCTTTCCAAGCAGTTATTAGTCCTTTCCAGCAGTATTTAATATTCTGGAAGCAGTAGGTAGCTATTTGGAAAGCATATCTCTTTTCCAAACAATTATTAAAGTCTTTGGAAGCAATATTCCGTCTATCCAAGTAGGTCAAAACCTTTAACAGCAGTGTTTAGCGTTCTGGGAGCAATAGGTATCATTTTGAAAACAGTATCTAGTCTTTTCCAAGTAATATTATTTAATGATTTTCTTTCCATTTTATACTCAATGTAAATAAAATTCGATTTTTGCACTTCAAATGGATTACTTTATTTATTTCTTTTTCTCTACCGGTTTCGCCACATATTATAGCATCATCAGGAGAATACGTCAATTGGTTACAAAAAATTCTTTGGATAAATGTTGTTGAGTAATTAAATACTGTTCAACTTCTGCGGCAAGGTGCACGACGTCATAACGTTTTATAATTTCTTAATCCTCTCCAATCTCAATTCTCTAAGTTTCTCAGTGTAATTTGAAAATGAAAACATATAAAGAAACACTCAACAACATTTATACTAAGAATCTTAGATCTAATCAGAAAATTAAATACTGCTTGTAGGAGACGATTTACTACTCGCAGAATTTAATGCTGCATACAGGAGACTAAAAACTGCTTATAGGAGATTAAATATTGTTTGTAGGCGATTAGACAATGCCTTGAGAAGAAGAAAACTGTTTGGAAAGAACTAAATACTAATTTAGAAGACAATATACTGTTAGCAGGAGACCAGATACTGCAGACAGAACACTAAAATATATTATTAACTTAAACCTACGTTCCCTACTACAACATGAAAAGAAGTATAGAATCTGTCTTAAGAGACCTGCGGCTAAACCCCAATGTTTCTAGTTCTAGGTCTAATGTTAATTCTAGTGACAGTGCAAGTGTAAAACTAAAACTAACACTATACATAGAACTAGAATCGTTCGGGTTTAGCCGTCTTTAAAGACGTGCGGCTAAACCCGAATGATTCTAGTTCTAGGTCTAGTGTTAGTTATAATTTTACACTAGTACTGTTCCTTTGTAGAACTAACACTATACCTAGAACTAGAATCATTTGGGTTTAGACGCACGTCTCTAAAGACGGCTAAACCCGAAGGATTGTAGTTGTAGGTATAGTGTTAGTTCTAGTTTTACACTTGCACTGTCACTAGAACTAACAGTAGACCTAGAACTAGAATCATTTGGGTTTAGCCCTACGTCTCTTAAGACGGCTAAACCCGAATGATTCTAGTTCTTGATCTAGTGTTAGTTCTAGTTTTACACTAGTACTGTTCCTTTGTAGAACTAACACTATACCTAGAACTACAATCATTTGGGTTTAGCTGCACGTCTCTAAAGACGGTTAAACCCGAATGATTCTAGTTGTAGGTATAGTGTTAGTTCTAGTTTTACACTTGCACTGTCACTAGAACTAACATTAGACCTAGAACTAGAATCATTTGGGTTTAGCCGTACGCTGCATAACAATTAAAACTGGATTGAATGAGAATAAGATTGAATGAATAAGAAATAAAAGAAAAATAAGTTCTTTCTTGCTTTTTTATTAAATTTTCTCGGTACCGGTTTCGACTAAACGGTCATCCTCAGCCCAATCTACATATATGTTAAAAAATATTTTACATAAAAAACTTATTTCTATAATTAATACACTTACGGTCAAATAAATCTAATTATGAAACATTGAGAACGCCATCATCATAATGAAATAAATCATGCATAAACATTTTTAGTGAAAATAATGAAAAAAAATTTTCTTTCTCAAAAAATATATCAAAAAATCAAATCCAAAGAAGAGGGATTCAAAGAAGTAAAACTAAAATAAATATAAAACATGAAAAAACAGCAATTTTTTAACATATATGTAGATTCGGCTGAGGATGACTGTTTAGTCGAAACTGGTACCGAGGAAATTTAATAAAAAAGCAAGAAAGAAGTTATTTTTCTTTATTTCTTAATTAAAACTAGAACTAACACTAGAGCTAGAACTAGAAACATTCGGGTATAGCCGTACGTCTGAAGACGCACGGCTAAATCCGAATGTTTCTAGTTCTAGGTCTAGTGTTAGTTCTAGTTTTACTCTAGCACTGTTCCTTTGTAGAACTAACACTATACCTAGAACTAGAATCATTTGGGTTTAGTCGCACGTCTCTAAAGACGGCTAAACCCGAATGATTCTAGTTGTAGGTATAGTGTTAGTTCTAGTTTTATACTTGCACTGTCACTAGAACTAACATTAGACCTAGAACTAGAAACATTTGGCTTTAGCCGTACGTCTCTTAAGACGGCTAAACCCGAATGATTCTAGTTCTTGGTCTAGCGCTACATAACAATTCAACAATATATTTTTGTATATCACTTTTGATAAGATGCATTCTATGATTCGCATCTTCAACTTAGGTTTGAGTCAGTATTTAGCCAGAGTGATGAAGATGAAGTTATTTGAATTGTTGATACAATTCGTTATTACATCTAAACCTTGTGGTAAATTGCTGCTTGCAGATAACTTGAAGATTTTTACTTTTACTCAGTCACTAGTTAGTTGTGTGATAAGTGATGCGCAGAAAACCGTTTATTCTGAATTTTACTTCATTTTTACTTCCCTTCAAATTTTTACATCCCTCTCTTTCTAGGTAGTCTTTTTCATCTCTGAATATGGATGTAATTGGATTTATTAATTTTTTTACAATTTTTTTTACAGATTCTCGAACAAGAGGATGGCTTTTTGTCGATTCACCCGTACCAACGTTAGCTTACACCCTACTATATTTATTTATAGTATGGTTAGGTCCGAAATTGATGAAAAATCGGGAACCTTTCAAATTAACCTGGCTTTTAATACCATATAATTTAGCGATGGCCCTTTTAAACGCATACATTTCGATACAATTATTTACGGCATCGATTCGACTGAGGTATAGTTACGTTTGCGAACCTTGCCGACAAAAAGATGATCCTGACGAATTACAAGTAAGATTATAAATCATAAACAAACTGATTTTTAAATTTTTAATTTAAATCTTTTTATAGATAACCAGCGCGGTTTGGTGGTATTATTTCTCAAAACTCCTCGAGTTCTGCGACACCTTCTTTTTTATTTTAAGAAAGAAAGATCAGCAATTAACGTTTTTGCATGTGTATCATCATTCGACGATGTTTACTTTATGGTGGATTGGGATTAAATGGGTACCAAGCGGTTCAAGTAAGTTAAAAGAATTTTTTTTTAAATCGGATTTATCACTAATATTTTTTATCGTTACAGCATTTTTGCCGGCAATGGTAAATTCAGCAATTCACGTTTTGATGTACTCCTACTACGGTTTAGCCGCTTTGGGGCCGAAAGTACACCAATATCTTTGGTGGAAAAAGTACTTAACGATCTTGCAAATGGTAAATGTTTATTAAAAACTTGTTTAACTTTCTCACGCGAAACGAAGAGAAATCATACCCTCAGAAAAATTTATCGAAAGCTGATACTGACCTCTCTATTCGAGTTGAAAGCAGGTTCCGTTTCGAGAAAGTGAAATTATCGGACTGTAAAAATTGACTTTCTTAAACGAGTTTCCTTGGTTATCCTTCCTCTTTTATTTAAAGTCACACCTCCAAACAATTAATTTTTATTTAATAATATTTATCTTTCAATATTAACGTTTAACATTAACAATGTTTTCTTTTCTTTATGTGCATAATGTTTTTCGTTTCAGATTCAATTTACTTGCGCTTTAATCTTGGGAATAAATGGTATACGAACTGGATGTGAATTTCCTTTATGGATGCATTACACCCTTATTTTGTACATGGTCTCTTTTATCGTTCTTTTTGGAAATTTTTATGTTCAAGCTTACATGGAAAAGGTAAAAATTCGAATTATCTTTTTATTTTTTTATCTTTTTTTTTTGTATCGTTTAGGGAAGGCAAATTTTCTTCGGCGGTATGGATATGGGTTGTGGCCAAGGAACTTTATACATCCCCAATCAAAACGAAATCAACAAAAAATCGGATTAAGGGTAGCATTTTTATCCCGAACTTATATTTATTAGGAAAAATGAAGATATTAATGTACAGCCCCGGTTACAAGTTGTTATCAGTGTTGTTATTAGTTGCGTAAATGTTGTTGTACATTGCATTAGAAAAAAATTGTTAGCCACTATTCTTATATAATATATAAAAATACCTAAAACAATTTTTATTTTTATTTGAAAATTTTCATTGCGTCGTGTTAAAAACGCAGATATCAAAGGAAGACATTCGATAAAAAGAAATAGAGAACCCAAAATAACCAAAAATTAGGAAGAATCTAGAAGAAAATAGTTTGCAACAATGAAACCAAAGTACTGTAAATTTTGGCAGAAGTAAGAAGCTGGGATGAAACTAATAAAAAAGTCTGTATAATGCCACACAAAGTCAGAGAGAAGAAAAGAATCAGAACCATCAGGGATAATGGGAAAAATGTACCAGAAACAAAGAAGATGGAGATAATAAATAAGCCAAATGAGAAAATAGTCAGAAACAATTAATTCAAATACTGAAAAAGGCAATCAGATGCCAGAAAATAGGGACATTGAGCAGCCCGGATAAAAGCTAAACGCAGTTTTATAAAGCATGTTGCTTTATTGCAACATGTGTTGTCCAATCTTCATTGCACCGATGTGGTATCTTGGCCGCAAGCGACCTCGGCTTAACCAAGATGGAGAATGCATGATATTGCCTTATTAAGAGAGTATTTAAAACAAAGAATGGATGGTATTGGCGTGTCTACGGTTGTTCAACTTAATGACGTATCCACTGTAGATTGAGAAGAAATTTATGCTTTTGTCTCTGAATATTTTGGATAAGTTGTCTTTGAGCCTGTGATTAGCGTATATTCTGAAGGGGTCCAAAATTCAAACGCTGCGTTTGTAGGAAATTTGGAATTGTCAGAAGTTAAACAGGTGGTTCATGGTGTTAAAATTTCTAAGGATCCGGGCTCGGTTAACATTCCATCAATTTTCATTAGAGGCTGCTCCAGAGTACTCTCTAAGCCTTTACAATTAATTTTTAATATGTCTCTGTTTTTATGTCTTTTCATAATAATAATAATAGTTTTATTGAATAAGTATGATTATACATTATTCTCGTCAATAATATACAGTTCGTAAGACTCAAAATATTACATATCCTTCCTTACAACCCATTTATAACCCTGTATTTATATACTAGGAAAGTTCTTGTCTGCAAGGTATTCCTCAATTGAATAATACCCTTTTTCCAATAATACTCGTTTAACTGTCTGTTTGAACCGTTTGTTATTCAACTGTTTTATTTTTGATGGCAATGCATTGTACAATTTGACCGATGTATAGTTGAAAGTATTCTGGGATTTTTTGATTCTGTGATATGGTATTAACAGACTACTTCCATGGCGCGTGTTGTAGATATGTAGATCTTCGTTCTTTGGCAATGTGTCTTTCTTCGTATTAACATTAACTAGGCAGGTAAGTATGAAACACCCTGGGATAGTTAGTATTTTTAAGGTTTTAAAAAATGTTCGGCAGCTTCCAATATAGTCAAGCCAAGACAAGATCCGTATCATTTTCTTTTGCATTTTAAATATGTCGTACATATCATTTGACCCTCCCCAGATAGATATGCCATACGTTGCCATGCTGAGAAAGTAAGCGAAGTAGACGCTTTTTGTTTCATTTGTCGGTAAATTTTTAGATATAACCTTTATACAGTATATTAAATTTGATAATTTTCTTTTTAAGTTTGTTACATGGTCCGACCACGTTAAAGTTTCGGACAGCATAATACCTAGAAAATTTATCTTTTGAATTTCAGTGCCTTTGTTTCTTTTTGTAAAAAAAGTTAGTATTTTGGTTTTATCTGCATTTAATTTCATTTTGTTCATGTCAAATCATTTTTTTGCATCGGCTAATGATGTTTGCGTTTTATTTTTAAGTTGCTGAATATCATTTCCTTGGTTGATAACAGACGTGTCATCTGCATAGAGACAAATGGACAGTGCCTTCACATTTACTGGCAGATCGTTTATATATATCAGAAAAAGTATAGGCCCAAGCACAGAACCCTGAGGTACACCCGTCCCCACAGATTTCCATTCTGAGTGTATTCGTTTCTAATACACTTGTTGTTCTCTCTGATCCAGGTAAGAGGCTAATAAATTATATGCAGTAGCTTTGAAGCCATATGTATGTAATTTTTCTCTTAAAATTCTGTGGTGTACCATATCAAAAGCCTTGCTGGATCACAAAAGGCTATTTGCGTGTATTTCTGTTGGTCAAAACCATCTGCTATTTTTTGGATAACATTTAGTAACGCTGTTGTGGTTGATCTGTCTATTTGGTTATGAGATCTTCTTCTTCCAAATATTCCATTATCCTTCTCTTTATGACCATTTCAAATACTTTCGACATCGCCGGTAATATTGATATAGGTCTATAATTGCCACAATCGTTTGGGTCCCCTGGTTTCTTAATTGGTATTACTTTCGCCCGTTTGAGTTCCAGTGGGAAAATACCTTCTGTCAAAAATTTGTTTAGTACTACTTTCAGTTGTTTACTAATTTGTTCTTTTATTTCTTTTAGCAGTTTTACTGAAAACCCATAAATATCTGTTGTGTTAGTGCTTTTCATGTTTTTAATGATTTGTGTGACGTCACAGCTTTCTGTAGCTTCTATAGCATTTAAGAACTTGTTTGATTTTAATGTTACCAGATCCACTGCTTCCATTTGAGTTAACATATTATTTTGTGTTAAAGCGGTTGACTGTCCAATAGCAATGAAATGATTATTGAGGACATTTGCGTTCAGTGTGGTTGTTTTCTGCGTTATTTATATACATTACATAAGCTTACATAAGCATGGAAACAAGCTGAAATTACTTCAATTTTTAAATCTGGCGACCGCAGCAACGTGGCTAATTATTGACTCATATCTATTTAACCAGTAATGGGAAAAATTTTCGAAAAATTAGTACAATAGATTACTTTTTCAAATCAATGAGGTACAGCCTGATTTTTATCCTGACCCTTCTATTGATACCAACCTATTAGAATATATGGATTTTCTTCACTCCACCATTTATACGAACGTTCAGGTGGATGATATTTATACGGACTTCAATAAAGCCTTAGATAAGGTAGATCATAATTTATTGTTAATAAAGTTAGAGCGTGTCGGCGCTACTGGAGTTCTACTGAGCTGGTTTCGTTCCTACCTTTCCATTCGACCACCGGTTGTTAGTATGGGTGGATACTTGTTGGTGGATACTTAATATGGGTTAATATGGGTGGATACTACCAACCCAACCTAACCCCATTAAACTGACTTCTGGTGTACCGCAAGATAGCCATTTGGGACCATTATTATTTATAGTATGTGTAAATGATATCTCTAAATCCCTAAATAATTCAAAATGGCTTATGTATGCTGATAACTTCAAAATATTTCGCCCAATTACTGTTCATGTCGACTGTCACTCATGCCGGCTGTCTAAAACACTCTTCAGAGTGATTTGTATGACTAATGTGAAAATATAATAATAATAACATATCTTTAAATATTTCTAAATGCCAGACTATCACTTTTACTAGAAGGAGACCAGAATCCATCATCACCCGCCAGTTTTTAACTGTTTGAGAGAATTCTATGATGTTATCATCAAGTGTCAGATATCTGGATAGTGGCAATAGCTTGAGTCTTTGCTACATTCAAACTCAAGCCATGGCATCTAGACCAGTCTAGAACACTAGCAAGATCCATATTAAGCCTTATTATTCCGCTTGCCAAGCTTATCATATACCATCTCTTCAACAACGCAGATCATATAGTGATGCCTCTTTCTTATATAAGCTGGCGGATGGGTACTGTGATTCTCCTAATCTTCTTTTGCGAGTAGATCTACATGTTCCTCCTCGGAGATTACGTTATGACTTTTTTGTTTTACGCCCCAAGCCCTCGAACCAATTTTGTACAAAAACTGCCTTATATTGCGGTTAACCGTCTTTGGTCTGTACTTTTTCCTTTTATACATATACAGTATGTCCCCGGATCGAGTTACAAAGAGAAAAAAAATTTGTATTACTGATTTTTCAAACTTATTTCAGCATAAATAATGCGTCGGATATGTTCAAACCACTAAATCGTACGAATTTTATACTTTACTATAGAAGTTAACCAATTATTCCTATTTTTCTGTAAAAATTGCACTTTTCTAAATTGAAAAATTTTCAAGTTCAATTTATGATATGTAATCATAGAAACCATAAAAGTCACAACTTATGTTAGTGAAAAATATACGGACAAATCAAATTAAAATATGGCTAAATAATTTAATAAAATATTTTAAATGTAAATGTATGTAATAACACACTATGTAAGTTTGTAAGTGAATAAATCAACTATTCGGCACACATTTGAAGACAAGTTCTAAATTCTTTGAAAGAATTTCGAATTTCCGCCAGTGGTAGAGATTCTATCGCATTAATTATTCTTAGTTTTAATAGTTCTGCATCGCCTTGTAATGATTCACTGTAAACAATTTGTTTCAATCGTTCCCAAAAATAAAAATCCATAATTGTAAGATCAGGACTATGTGCTGGTCATAAACTAGGACCATTTGGTCACAATGTGTGATGGTGAGCTAGGCAACCGTCTCGCTGAAAGTACATTGACCGTATAAAATTTAAAGGTAATTCATCAATAGTTCATTAAAATAATTTTGTAACATATCCAAATATTTCTGTTGATTTACATTTTCGTCGAAGAAATATGGCCCACTTACCCCGTGATATGTTATAGCACACCACACATTTACTTTTTTGAAATGTAGACTTCGTCTAGAGAGTGTAGAATTTGGATTATATCACTCTTCTATGGTTTATCATAAATTGAACTTTAAAAATTTTTAGTTTAGAAAAAAGGTCACATTTTTACATAAAAATGGGAATAATTAGTTAACTTCTACAGTTAGAGTATAAAATTCGTGCGATTTAGTGGTTTGAACATATCCGACGCATTATTTATGCTGAGATAAGTTTGAAAATTCAGTTATAAAAATTTTTTTCCTCTTTGTAACTCTATTCGGGGACATACTGTATGTATTATAACACTTATTTATACAGGATGTTTAGAAATTGGCGGATAATGTAGACATGCAACTTTCTTCGATCGACTCTGATTCGAAAATCTTATACGTGTTCATAAGGTTCTCAAAATCCATAAATTATCATTGATATTCAATATCTGTTGATAAATAAGCAGTAATTTAAAATAAAAAGAATTTTGAAAACTAGTTTTTTTGTTATTTTCTTTAGCTTTCAGATTCGTTTTTAACATTTTTTCATATCATATCTTCATGAAAAACACATTCGGCAACATAGTAGTTTATAATTTTCGAATTTTAATGTTATTTAAAATATAACTTGATTGTCAGATTTGTATCCTTTTCATTCCATTGACTCACAATGAATTTGCAATGAATTTCACATTTAATGAATATGCCGAATGTACAGGTTGGGCAAATTTGGGTGTTATTATAGGTTATCTCAGAAACTATAAGACATACGAAAAAAGTAGGTGCCATGTCCCGGTCTTTTTTTTCGAGACTTATTTTCCGCAAATACACCATACATGCGATACATCATTGGAAAGCTAAAAATATGCTCTTTTCATTAACATCATAATCGTATAGTTTGTATTTAAAAAAATAAAACTTTGTGTTGTATCTCAAAAATCATCAAATATTTTTAAAATCTTTCAACGGCAGTATATTCTACTTAAAAAAGTGTCTAAGCACGTATCAACCCCATTTCTCTAATTTCAAAAATAAACGAAACATGAGCATTTTTTGAAATCACGAAAATTTGACTTTTTGGCTATAACTTAAAAACAAAAGAAGATAGAGGTTCGGTATTTGCGGGATTGGGTTAGTCTCGAAAAAAGAGACTAGGACATGACACCTACTTTTTTCGTATCTCTTATAGTTTCTGAGATAACCTATAATAACACCCAAATTTGCTGGTTACAGGCTGGCTCAAATTCGATGTCCGAATAGGCTATCTCGGAAACTATAAGAGTTATAAAAAAAAGTAGCTTACATGTCATGATTCGTTTTTCGAGAATCTGCTAATGCTGAAAACCTTAAAGCGCTATCATCTTTTGTTTAGGCCAAAATTAAAAATATCGTAAAACCAACAAGTGCAATTATCTTGGTTATTATTATAGGTGGAGTATTATAACTAAGACATTATATGGACACTTTTTTACAAAGAATTTCATGAAGATAATTGCACTTGTTGGTTTTTACGATATTTTCAATTTAGGCCTCTAGGGGAAAAACAAAAGACGATAGCGCTTTGAAGTTTTCGGCATTAGGAGTTTCTCGAAAAACGAGATCATGACATGTCAGCTACTTTTTTTCTAACTCTTATAGTTTCCGAGATAGCCTATTCGGACATCGAATTTGAACCACCCTGTACATGGTGTATGGTCCCTGTAATGGAAGTAGTAACAGATCAGCAACAGAGTATCAACAGTATTACAAACGATACCTCGTAGATTACAATTGTGCAGACACAGACGAGTTATGTTGATAAAATATAAATAAAAAAAATTGTGTTAAGTACAAAATTTGATTTAATAAATAATGATTTATCTGATACTACAATACAACGAAATGACGAGTAAAATGTTTTCGTAGATTGAAATGCAGAAAATATTACCTACTACACAGTAGTATACAAATACAATGTTGCCACATATTTACGTTTCTTTTAAATGCTTCCTGAAACCATACAAAGCATGATACAACATTTTTCCATTAAGATTTTTGATTCAGAGTCGATCGAAGAAAGTCACTACGTCTACATTATCCGCCAATTTCTAAACATCCTGTATATACAGCTTATTTATTTCTTAGTAATAATTTTTATCACTGGTAAGAATTAGTGATTAGCACCGTAGTTAAGCCGAGATGCCTATTATAATGTTGAATTAATAAAAATGTAAATAAATACAATTCAAGCAACGTTGTTTGTATATGTTTTTCTGTATACGTTTTTTTTGTTACTTTTCCACTAATCATATTCTAAGATTTCAAAGAATTCCAATTTATTAAAAATTTACTTTACATTAAATATTCTTCGTATCTAGTCTTTCTCTATCGATCGATTCCTGCTTTTTCGCCAACCACCGTCAGGTGGCGGCTCCCACACATAAACGGACGCCGAAACATCGGCGTCGCGACGCCGTCTTTTTAGCGAGCCTAGTAGTAGACCTGTTGTCGTCAGCGCGAGCGCACCATTCCAGATTCGAATGGCCTAATCCCACACTCCTCAGCTTCTCACGGCTAATCCACACAAGACAACTCTTACTGGTGAGTCTAATCTCAATTTATCTTCGTTACTACTCCGCCTATAAACCTTCTTAAGACACTGGAAAGGTTAGTCCTTGAGATGTTTTCAGATCAAGATGTTTAGTTTTATCTCGATCACATCATCTCAACTAATTAACTCAATCTGGTTAATTAGAAATAATGTTTGTAGACGGAAATTTTATCATTGTTGTGTCAGTTTTGTATCATTTATTACACACATGAACGTCAGTAACTTTAATCAAAACCGACACGTACGGAGGTAATAAACCGCGTTAATCCTGACTGGTCACACGGCGTTGCTCTCGGTTACCCAGGATAATGAACAGACCGTACACGTGAAAACACCAAAAGCTATGGTGACGTAAAATGTTTTCCAGGAAATGAGAAAAACGAGTAACTCTGTGTAATAAGTGTCTTTTTCGGAGGACTATGGGAGTAATTACGAAAGTTTTCGATGTACACTTTGATGAAAGAGTGGTTTGAAAATTCAGGGCACATATACACACGTGCTGATAGTATGCAAATAGTTTTAGCATGTTAATTGGGCGGTGTACGCGAACGAACGTGCTGGAACACGACGCGACAATTTTTCACATGATAAATTTCGTTTATTTTTTATGGCATGAATTAGTGCAATATCCAGTAGCCCCGTTCGAATCGATTACAAACTAACAGTAGATATGGATTTAAAGGGGATAGAATGTTTGCAACTAAACCGAAAACATATTTATTTTTACCATATGTTGCTGATTTTGATTGAATAACAAGCCATTGAGGTGCAATGCAGTTACACTATATCAACAACTTCGAATTGATTTTGTCCGGTAGCCAAAACAATTTAACCCGGTGTACGAATAACCCATAAATACCGTCATACACAGCTCTAGAAACTAATGTAAAACCAACATACTACTGCAACCTATAACCTATACCCGTTCATACGACAACGCGTTGTGGTTTCGAACCAAACCTAAATCAAAACGAGGTTAAACCTCCAAACTAAAACTCTCATCAATCCATTTTAAAGATGACCCTATCATAACCACCTTTGGAAATATCGTGGTTGTTCGTCTTTAAAGTTAAATAGTAATTATGTTTAAACCCGAATAAATAATAAAGGGCATTGTTCGAGTTTTCAGAAACTTGAAATGTCGTGCAAGTTTTTGCTAGCACGAACTGCGACGTCTTAAGTGTAGGCTTGGCTCATAACGTATTCATACTCCATATCTAAGCAGTTCCGAGTTATTTTGGAAACGTTTCGTGATGGTCGCTGCACAATGCAGACTTCCAGAACAAGTTTATGTTTGCTTCATTGGAATGATTTGTGTTATTACCATCCAGTTTTACGAAACGAGAAAATTAAAGAAACCTTAATTGGATTTTATAAGTTCACCAACAACTTTAAACTTTGCTTTGCTGAACTTTAAATGTCAAAACTATATATACATGAATCTATATCCAACCCCACTGTATGATGTAATCTTATATTTTTCATTTCAATCTTAAAGTTTCTTAAAAGCGGAAATATCGATGTTTCATCGTTGACCTAAATTCTGAGATCCTTACCTTTACCCACCCACATAAAGGTCCTATATTCACCAGAACCATCATTGTTTTTTTTGTCTTTTGTGAATCTCTTCACACAGGCCTTTATGAAAAAGCTCATATTAGCATTTCTTTTTCCTTTGGTGTTTAGAAAAGTTCTCATTTTTTAAATGGGAGTCATTAAAAAAGTACTACGATATCAACATAAGAAAATTAATTATATTGTTGCATGGTATCATGTATCCAATGGTAAAAGTAGGATATCCTGGTGTAAACGTCAGGATAAACTCCGCACTTAGCCCCAAAGGAAACTATCCCAATTTGTTTTCCGTTTGCAATAAGAGGTCCACCGGAATCCATGTAGCAAGTTCCCGTACCTCCAGACATTGACATCGTGCAGATATTCGAGTCCGCAATGTCTTTGCCAGCGTAAGCCATGTAAAGATCTTGGCATTCGGAGTTTCTAATCGTGTATAAGTTAATGTAATTCAACACCATGGCCGGCTTTTCGTAATAAAACGAAGTTTGTCCCCATCCTATAGCAGTACATTCAACTATTTCAATATTGCGATGATCCAATTTTATCGGAGACACAAGAGAGTCAAATATTAACGAAGTTTTTAACTTTACCAATGATACATCATTTTCTATAGTATCCGTTTCATAATTTTTGTGCATCACTATCATCGCTACGGTGTATTCTTTACCCATGGTTAAATCAACTGAGCCTACTACAACGTCATAACGTCCTCTATAGTTACTGAAATAAAGTTTATTTCAGGATTATTTTTATTGTTTTATTAAAAATGGTTACTGCTCAAAACAATGTGCTGCTGATAAAATCCACCACTCAGTAAGAATTGTTCCGCCACAAAGCAATCCTTCCGTTATATGAACAATTCCTACTTGAAAAGGAAATTGTCCCACATCAGCTAAATGACCACCAACTATTCTTGGGGTAACCGTAGTTGTGGAATTCTTTAAAGATTCTAGAAATACCAATCATTTATTGATTAGGTTAAAAAAACGAAAATATAATTTTACCCACACCAATCTTCTTCAAAAGACACAAGAACATTAGGAGCAAAATAGTTATTTTCATTATTTTATAATTTTTATAAAGAACTTCTTCATTATATTCATCTCAAACAGCTTTTTTTTTAAATTAAAATATTACAACAAAGTGCATTTTTGTATATAACAATTTTGAACTTTGAAGATACTTGTTTGAAGTTTTTAGACATTTTTGATTGACAATGTCGCTAAATGTAGGTTGGTAATAAATTTGACATTTGAATTCTTCCACACACATCAACGATATTGTTCCTGAACTTCTCCAACTTTGCAGGCTTACGCCATAAGATGAAATCTAATAGTGTTAAATCGCAGCAGCGAGGATGACCATTTCTCGGGATTACCCGAACTTTCTCTTTAATGCATTAATTGTTTACACAGCTGTATGGCATGTGACACCATTTTGTTACAACCACAACCACATATCGCTGGTGTCAAGTCTATCCAATTTTGACCAAAAATAGTCTTCCAACATGGCACGATTATTGTGCTACCATTCTGTAGTCCAGCTTATGGCACAGTTTTAGAAATAAGCTTCTTGAGTTAGAAGAGTGTTCTTTATCCAAAAACGGTGTTTACATAAAACTACTGAATCTGTCACTTACAAGTTTATTTCTTTCTGGAAAGTTTTTCTAGTATCGTTGCTTCTTATTCGAGATCCTTTCTTGTCTTTACATCATTTTTTCTCTCCACCCAGTTTCTTCCTTGTCTTTACAGTCTCTGTTCTATCTCCGTCCTTCATTGCAAGATTCATTTCTTTATTTCTCTTCTAATCCTTTTTTTGCCATTACGCTTTGAACCCAGTCTTTCTCTTCCCTGTCCATTTTAATAATAATAATGCCTTTATTAATAAGTCGCAAAAAAGAAAAAAAAAATAATAATATATTCTTAGAAAACAGACTTATTTTCTGGACGGCACTTAATTCAGAATATATAGAAAATATATACAGTGTGTCCCAGGATAGATGTTACAAGAGGTATAATGACTTAATAATTTTTGAATTTTATTTTAAGGCTGAGGAATTAAGCCCTACTTAGTGTGGAGAGAATTTTAAGTATATTTTCATATTTTGCAAATCAACTCAACCTTGATAGTGAAGCGAAAACTATTTTGAGTTCAGGTAAAGTAAGCTTTTTGCTCATGATATGACAAAATATCATTAAGAAAAGTTGTTCAGAATGAGAAATTATGGCACTCTGCAAAATTTCAGAAAAATCTACCTACATTAATTAAACCACCATATTTTAGATTAGATCAGAGTGAAGAAAAAAAACAATGAAAAATGCCATGAAAAAAAAATGATTAAGTAGTCGCAAGTATTGACAAATAAATTGCATTATCCCTCAGATTTGGTTCACATTTCAATTACTATACAATATTTATGTTATTAAATCTAAAATGAGATGGTTTAACCAAAGTAGATAGATCCTTCTGAAATTTTGTATAGGACCATAATTTCTCATTCTGAACAACTTTAATTTAATAATAATAATAATGCCTTTATTAATAAGTCGCAAAAAAAAAATAATAATACATTCTTAGAAAATAGACTTATTTTCTGGACGAAGTTCAGTTTGCTTATTAACCAACTGCTTTTCCACTTAATCTAGAATATACAGGGTGTCACACAAAAAAACGCCCCAAGCTGTAACTCTGTTATTTACATTCCGATTTTCATGGCCTAGGTATCAAATGAAATGGTTTTATAAATACTATGATTCATGCTACAAATAATTTTTTCCAACGCCATCATCAATTTTAAGCGATTATTAACTTTTGTTTTTCAAATTGCTGCATATATTTTTCTTCACGTCATTGGATAGAAATTGTTCTTCTGAATCCATTGATGTACAATACATCCATTTTGAGTGTAAGTTTAGCAGAGAAAAGACACCTGTATATACAGGTTATCACACAAGAATGTAAAGAATGTACACAAGCTGTAATTCTGTCATTTACATTCCGATTGTCATGAGCGAGGTATCAAATGAAAAGGTTTCCTGAATACTATGATTCGTGCTACAAATAAACTTTTCCAACGCCATCTTTAATTTAAAGCGATTATCAACTTTTGATTTTCAAATTGCTCGGTAAGTTTTTCTTCACGTTATTAGATAGAGATTTTTTTTCTGAATCCATGAATGTACAATACATCAACATTAATTATAATTGTAGTAGAGAAAAACATTAAAATAGTTTCCGAACATTCTCTTAAAGTCACTTGTAGTATATTGTAGTGTGCCATGGGAAAAAATAAAAAAAAACAACTTATAAGTATCATTTACAACTGCTTCGGGCATTGAAATAATATTTAATGACTGTTATCAGTTTTGCCCGTTATTTTTTCTCTGGCACACTAGAGACAATGTTCGGAAAATGTTTTAATTGTTTTTCTCTGCTAAAATTACAATTAATGTTAATCTATTGTACATCAATGGGTTCAGAAAAAAAATCTCTATCCAATAACGTGATGAAAAACATACCGAGCAATTTGAAAATCAAAAGTTATTAATCGCTTGAAATTGAAGATGGCGTTGGAAAAAGTTTATTTGTAGCATGAATCATAGTATTCATCAAACCATTTCATTTGATAGCTGGGTCATGAAAATTGGAAGGTAAATGACAGAGTTATAGCTTGCGGCGTTCTTGTGTGGCAACTTCAATATACAGGTGTCTTTTCTCTGCTAAAGTTATATTCAAAATGGATGTATTGTATATCAGTAGATTCAGAAAAACAATCTCTATCCAATGACGTAAAGAAAAATATATAGAGCAATTTGTAAAGCAAAAGTTAATAATCGCTTAAAATTGAAGATGGCCTTGGAAAAAATTTATTTGTAGCATGAATCATAGTATTAATGAAACCATTTCATTTGATACCCCGCTAATGAAAATCGGAATGTAAATGACAGAGTTACAACTTGGGGCGTTTTTTGTGTGACACCCTGTATATAAATATATACAGGGTGTTTTAAAACAACGTTTAAATATTTATAGGGGTAGTGCTACAGTAGAAAACAAGTCGAAAAGTGTTAATCAACATGGGTCCGAAAATCAACCGTTTTCGCGATACAGAATGTTCAAATTTTTTGGGACTCTACGTTTTTTCTTGTAAACTGTAACTACTACAGATTTGATAATTGGCAAATCGATACAGTATGAAACTGTCTCTTTTTGAGAGTAGTATGATGTTTCCATTGCTTCCAGTTAGTATAAGTTATTCCATTACAAAACGTTATGCCATTAGTTACCAAAATTTGGCCATTACAAGGAGTAACGTACAATCTGCTAATATACATTAATTTGACGTTTCGTTCAAATTACGAAATAACCAAACTCCAGTAATTTGATTTTGCGAAACCTGAAGTGAAATCGTTTGCAATGGTCTTGTGTTCAAATGCTGAAATGAGCGATATGGTGTTTATGTACGGCCGTGCCAATGGAAATAGTTTGAGAGCACATCGTTTTTATGCTGAAACATTTCCCAATCGCCGGCTAACAGGGTTGCTAGACAATTCGTGAAAACTACGGGCTATTTGAAAGAGTTCGGGCTTCCTTTGAACGTAGAATGAGAAACTGTATTGATGTTGCTGGTCGACATTTTGAACATCTTCAGTAAAAAGCTTCGTTTTGATTAGTATTAGTATTACGTTGTGTCAATTCAATTTTTCTAATAATTTATTTTTAAAAATGTTTTCTTTTTCGGAAACCTTAAGGAGTACAATTTTTTTTATCGCCAACCGGCAGCAAAACCATACTTTATGCTATCCATTTGCGGCAGTAAAGTGACACTTTGTGCTACTATCTAGTAAACTGTGCATTTACTGTCAATTTGAAAAAAATGTCGTTGAACAACTGGATTTGAACCCGGTACCTTCTGTATGAAAGCGCACTTCCCTCTCCACTATACTGCCGACCTTTGATACATAGTGTAACTTTACCGAGGTATATTAACAAAACAAATCGTTTGACACATGTTATAATATTGGTAAGTAAGAATATGTTCATATCGTTAAATTTTGCGGTTGGCGATAAAAAGGTTGTATGCAACACGTCAGCAAAGTGTCTTTATCGAACTCGCCTGTTTACTCGCCTCGCTCGACTGTAGTACTACCCCTATAAATATTTAAACGTTGTTTTAAAACACCTGTATATATGAAACAAAAATGAAATTTTTTTTAATAATACCAATAAAACGAAATGTAACGATGCATTAGTAGCTCAGAATATATAAAAAAAATCATGATGATTCAAGCAGGAGGAAGGATTTTAATTTACTCTTGAACGAAATACAGCTCAAACCCATAAGGGCCTCTGGTAGATTATTGTACGTTTTGGCTATCTGGTAGGAAAAGGATCGGTACGAGACGCGGCATGGTACCGTCAATACATCTTTCCTTCTTACATTAATATTATGGACATCGCTTCTGAAATATACGCGTTGCAGCAACTAAGGAGGCCGTTGACTTTTAATACTTCAGATTTTTAATAATGCAGTTTACGTCTGTTCTTCATGTTCAACCACCCAGTCTCTGCAAACTTATGACTAATATGTTCATATTTACGAATACCGTAAATAAACCTTAGACAACCGTTCTGGAGGTTCTGGATACGACGCCCACTCGCCTCCCTTAAATTTGGGCCATAAAGAACGTCGCAGTGATTTAATTTGCTTAGAACCAAGCTATCACACAGCATAATTTTTTATTTAAGACGGAAGGCGCTATACCCACCCCTCAAGCACCTGGCTACATGCTCCTCAAACCTCAACTGATGATCCAAAGTAACTCCGAAAATTTGTCATCCACCACTAATTGACCGGATATCAAAGGTTTAATTGCTCTCCTTGTGACACTACCGCAAAACAGAAGAACAGAAGACTTAGATGGATTAAGCACAAGCTCATGGCGTTTCGCAACATCAGAAAATAATGCTATATCTGAGTTAAATTTTATGCAGGCATTATCCCAATTATTTGGATAAAATTTTAGCAGAAGCTGTGTATCAACTGCATATTAGTGAATCTGCGAATGCTCAAGAACTTGGTCAAAATCAGATGTATAGAGAACAATTGTGGCCCCAAAATGAGGGACTCCACGAGTAATAGATAGAGCGCTCGATATTTGACTATTAATCTTCACAACCTGAGACCTATCCGACAAATGACTTTATCAAAATTACAGCCTGATTTCCAAGACCAAAATAATTAAGTTTAGATGTAAATATATTATGATTTATTGTATCAAATGCTTTGGTGAAAAATCCTTTAGGGCAGAAGGGGAACGGAATTACTTCAACCATCTTCCAAGTATCCGGAAAGACTGATTGATGAATAGCAGCGTTTATTACATGAGTACTATAAGGAATGAGAAAAGGGGTAACAAGTCAATCATCCAGACTGAGATACCATCAGAACCCACCGCTGCAGTTTTAATGTTATTAATTATTATAGGTACTTCATGTTCATCAACAGGCATACAAGCTTGCATTATCTGCACTCTAGGGGTGACATTATTTTGATAAAATCACCCATAAAGTGAAGAATCACCGTGAACAAAATAATTATTTAAATCGTTTGGAAGAAAAATGTTAGGTACTTTGTTATCGATTGTTTTATTTACATTTAAAAGTTTAATATTTCTCCAAAGAGCTTTTGGATATTTACTACGTAAGGCGTAATCACCGTTGATGTTACCAGATTGCGATGCAACTTATATGAAACCCAGTCTTGAGTTAGCTTAGACTTTTGAATTTTTTAAGCGCATCATCTCGAATAGGCATTAGTATTTTAGTATTATCTGTTAGCCAGGGACTGGAAGGCTTTGTAAACCGTCTAGTTTTTAAAGGTGCATGCAAATCCATCAGAGTAAGTAAACAGTTATTAAAAAAAGTTTGTTTGTCCACGAAATTGATTTCAAATCGTTCAAGAATTGTGGAAAATTAATGTTTTTCACATCCATGTATGCACGATAAATTGTAGCAGCCCTACCGATATCAAATGCCAGCTCACATTTTACTAAACTGACCGGCAAAAAAAACCGACCACTATAAATTAGCCACAACTTCAAAGCTGGCTTTCTCGCGAACCACGCATTCGATTTTGACGATTCTTTTTTTAATGGAAAGGTTGATTCTTTTGTAATAATCCTGCGATAGAATTTTCATTCAGATTTTAATTTGAACATATACGGGGTGAGAAAAATGAGAAAACCCTGTGGGGTGCAGCAGCTACAGTAGAGGGTATTACCTGGAATCAAACAGTAGCCCAATCTTTTCTGAGCATTTTCTTTTTTTATTCACTCTATTATCTCTGTTACTAACGAAAATGCAGTATTTTAAAGCGATCGCCTGTGTAAACAAGATGAGTGACAATAGGAGCTGATGACCATTTTATTGTTCTAAGCAATCGTAGAACGACAGCTATAGAAGCTCGGCGTCGTCTTCAAATGGTGCATGTTGTTGATGTCAGTGAGAGAACCATTTGCTGAAAACTTGCTAGAAGTAGTTAGGCTGCAAGAAGGCTGCCAAAGGACCGATGCTGCTTCCAAGATATCGCAGAATATCTTGGATATAACGGTGGGCATTTAGCGTGCCATTTTCAACAAAGATGGCCGCTGTATGCGCTTCCGTCGAAATACGCGCCCATACCATGACCGAACCTCCATGGAAAGGTACTTTTTCTGAAAATGTGCAGGTCGCAAAGCTTTCATTACGACATCTCCACACTCATTCTCGACCATCAGGTGAACGTCATCAGTGAAGAGCACCTTACCCCATTGTTCCATTTCTCAATTCGTATGTACGCACACAAATTGAAGACGTGCTCGCCGATGTCTCTGTAGTAGGCGCTGTGTTTTGGCAGGTTTTCTTGCACCTCACAGGGTATTACAAATTTCGAGAAAAAAAGTTATTCTCATTCTTGCACCCCGTATATGCTCAAATTAATGTCCGAATAAAAATTGTTACAGGATTGTTACAGAAGAATCAACCTTTCGATCAAAAAAAGAATCATCAAAATCGAATGAGTGGTTCGCGAGTAACACAGCTTTGAAATTGTGGCTAAATTTTAGTGGCCGGTATTTTTGCCGGTCAGTGTAGTTCATGATCAGATATATTGGGTACATTTACAACATCGATACTAGTAAACAGCTGATCATTTGTTGTAAAAGCAAGTAAAGTTTGCAAATTTTGTGTAATTCTTGTGGGTTCGATGACTAACTGATATAAGCCAATAGAAGTTGCAAATGAGTGAAGAAGTATTGTTGAGGAAGAATCAGGTTTAAGAAGATCAACATAAAAACCCCCCGCGATAATTGTCAAATAAGATGTAACAATACTCTCACAAAGGGTACTCTCCAGTGTTTCGATAAAAAGAGGAAGATTAAAATTGTTGGGCCTATAAACCACTCCAAAAGTAATACAGAGTTTTTTTCCTGCACCAACGGTAAAAAATAGTTGCTCAATAGAGCAGGAACTGTTTAGAAGCTGAAATCGTACTGAGCTTCTTATGTAAACAGCCACACCTCCACCGCGCCCCTCACCTCATTTCTTACCAGTCTCCTCCTGGACTTTTCAGTGCATGCCCAATCTTTTTCTTCTGTTATATTTTTCTTTTGATTTCCAATCCCATTCTTCTAAAATACAATTTCTTTCCAATTTTCCTACTTTCTGTCCATAACTAACACAGATTGACACCGATTTTGGTGTCCTACCAAGATCATCAGGAAAGCGTCAAAATAAAATATTGTCATAAAATAAAACAAACTTAACATTTCAAAATTTTCCTAAAAATACTTCAAACACCTCCTATTCGATATAGTCTTCAATCTTATCTTTCTTAAGGTCGAATACGGAAAGGATTCGTGAAAGGTACAAGTTTCCCAGCAATAGTAATCATTTTCTGTGCTTCTATTCTATGGCAGCTTATGGCACAATTGTAGAAATAAGCTTCTTGAGTTGGAAGAGTGTCCTTTATCGAAAAACTGTGTTTACATAAAACTACTGAATCTGTCTCTTTCAAGTTTCTTCCTTTCTGGAAAGTTTTTTCAGTATCGTTGCTTCTTTATCTAGACCCTTTCTTATCTTTATAGCATTTTTTCTCTCCACCCAGTTCCTTCCTTGTCTTTACAGTCTCTGTTCTATCTCTGCTCTCCGTTGCAAGATTCATTCCTTTATTTCTCTTCCAATCTCTTTCTTGCCATTACGCTTTGAACCCAGTTTTTCTCTTCCCAGTCCATTTTTTACCAGTCTCCTCCTGTACTTTTCACTGCATGTCCAATCTTTTTCTTCTGTTTTTCTCTTGATTTCCAATCCCAATCCTCTCAAATACTTTTTTTTTTAATCTCCCTATTTTCTGTCTATTACTAACATCGATAGACACAACTATCACCGATTTCGGTGTCCTACTAAAATCATCAGGAAACCGTCAAAATAAAATGTCATAAAATAAAACAAACTTAACATTTCAAAATTATTTTATTACATTGACTTCTTTTTATCGATTTTTTGTATATATTTGATTTTTTGATTTAAAGTTAATTTATCTTTGTCTTTTCTGCTGGTAGATAAAGTTGTAGTTTTTGTAGAACTAGTTACCTCATCGAAATCATCAGGAGTTGGATTAGTATGTTTGTAAGCCGTAATCTTTTCGTATTTATCGGCCTTATAAATCTTTCGATTAATCCATTTAAAATAAGGCGATATCCTGGTAAAAATGCTTGGTGTTTTTGTGCAAAGTTCATCTGAGGGATGGCTCAATATACCAACTTGTCTCTTCCTATAAACTAACGGAC
This sequence comes from Onthophagus taurus, assembly GCF_036711975.1. NCBI lineage: Eukaryota > Metazoa > Arthropoda > Insecta > Coleoptera > Scarabaeidae > Onthophagus > Onthophagus taurus. The sequence continues at coordinate 6,147,387 of NC_091968.1, read as the reverse complement.
TGCCATTATCCGCGCGACAAAACGTTACCTTTTTATTCGTACACTTTGGAATAGCACAAAGTTGTCTCTTCGAAACGTTATTCTTGATATCGAAAGTTTTCCTAAAATACTTCAAACACCTCCTATTCGATATAGTCTTCAATCTTATCTTTCTTAAGGTCGAATACGGAACGGATTCGTGAAAGGCACAAGTTTCCCAGCCAAGCATGCTACAACGGCGTCCTTTCTTGATACGACGCCTGGAAAGTTTAATTCCATGCACTTTCGAACCAAATATCAATTCAGACTGCAAACGTAATAGGGCTATATCGTAATCCATCGTGTATTTATTGTATTTTTCGTGTTTAAATATTTTGAACACCTCTATAGTTTGTTCGGAAAATTTTTGGGCGTCACCTGCTAAAATTCTATATTTCCAATGAGCTTTTCCACTGAAAGAATGAATTAAAAATCGAACATGCAAGCAATAAAATACATCAAAGTATTTAGTTTAAATTGGTTTAATTATTGGACATGATGGTAAATAAGTATTTTTTGATGCAATAGTTGATGAAGTAGTGGTATTTCTTAATTGTGTAATATGTAATACAGAATTATTTATTGCAGCATTATTTAATGTTTGATTATTTAACATAGTACTTCTTGTAGTTGTTGGATTTGTAGTAGTAGAAGTGGTTGTAATAGGAGTTGTGCTAAAACAGCATTTTTCATTCGTAAGTTTTAATACATTTTCAAACGAACATTTTTCTCCGTGTAAATGCATGTTTGTTGAGATCCAATTAATGTAGGATGAAATTCTCGTAAAAATGCTTGGGGAATTGCTAGAAAATTCCGTGTTGGGATTACTCAATATCCCAATTTGCTCGTTTTTATGTACTAGGGGGCTTCCGGAATCGATGGAGCATAACCCGGTGGCGTTTTTCCTTTTTGATGTAATAATTGCGCACGTTTTGTTATGGTTTAAATAAGCAGTGGCGTTAGGTAATCTTGCAAAATGATTTACACATTTTTTTTCGCTTATGGTTTTCATGCAAACTCTTGATAGATAAGAGTATGGTTTTTGATCCTTTTCAAGGCAAGGATTCCACGATAGAATTGAACAACTCGTTTTGCTTATGTAGTTCATTGTTAGAGGGATTGAATGTACTTTTCTTGAAAATTTTAACGGATTTTCTAAAGCAACGAGTGCTATGTCGTTACAATACGTCGCTAAGCTGTAACATTCGTGAAGAACCACTTTCGTAACCTTCATTTCTTGACCTGAAGGCTTCGACATATCTCCGGCTAATATCGTAAATCCCATTTCGTTGTTATTGTAGCTGAAATTATAATGATGAGTAGAATCAAAAAATTGTGATGTGAGTTATTTGGGGTGATGTATTTGTATGATTTATGTATGTATTCTGCTCCATCATAATTCTTTTTAGTCTTTTTATATATTCATGATAATGTTGGAGTTTTAAGGTGCTCCGATCCATCTCCATATCTAACATTACCCCGTTGAATTCAATTTGGCACAGAGAACTAGCGCAATATCGTTCTCACGAATTCATATTCGTGGAGAATCACCCAGACACGTTGTACTTTGCGCCGGATCCTGCCGTCATTATCCTTAAACTGGGGGGATTTGGGTACCAAAAAGACTCAAAATAACTACGACATAGTGAACGTAAACTTTTATTAAAGCTTAAAAGAGGTTTTAAGTGTTTCCTTTGATTTTGTTATCATTATCCGTTATTGGAAAAGCGATATTCTTGCATCATAAAATTTCAAAGGATAAAATATAAAAATTTGTTTCTAAATTAAAGCAAAAATACTTCTTAATCGTTTTCACGTTAACTGAAACGTAATCCTGAAATCGCATTATCGAGTTTAAACGTTCCCTCTTCAACACAACGTTTTACACTCGATTTGTTTTGAAATGGGGGGGAATAACACCAAAACAAAAAGGGTTCTTCACTTTTATTACAACCCATACTTCATGGATGAGTAGGTTTTTTATCATCTATTCTAATAATTTTAGCAGTATTAGTTGTGTGGTTTACCCAATTTATGTATAAGCTAACTTTCGTGAAAATAACTGGTTTTCGATATTTCCCAACGATTGATGTGATCCCTATTTGTCTATCTTGATAAATTAACGGATTTCCAGAGTCATTTTCTGATAAATCTAATCCCCGATATTTATACCAAGCGCAAAAATTCGAAATCGTCACCACAACATTCGTTTCTTTATAAATATCTTTACAGTATTTATCAGCCATAGTCGAAACGTGCACGAATCTTGGCCTAAACACTCCCGTTTCATTATCACCACTCCAACCCAACGCCAAACAATCCTTCAACCCAATTTCTTCAGACGATAAAGTAATCGCTTGGATCGCACCGTTGAAATAAAAAATGCTGTTAATTTTAACTAAAACGATATCATTTTCTAAGTCATCTTTACGATATTTAGGATGTTTAACGACATCGTCAATAGTATAATTCTTCCCAAAATGAAAACCAGTTGTAATTAATAAGTTAACGGCCACATAACTAGAAACGTGAAATATAAGCAACATCACACCAATTCTTGGCCATCATCATACGTAATTGCCGTTTTTATTCATCCAAATATCTTCAAAATCTTGTTTATTTTTTGAAATCTTCTTAATTAAAACAAAATTAAAGTATTTTTTGTGGTGTGTTGTTGTAATGAGTGAGACGGCAAATACTAATGAGATGACCTCAAAAAGAAATTTCTTACCGATCGAAACAATGTGCAGCAGATAAAACCCATTTTTGAGTAATTATCGATCCTCCGCATATTAAACCATCGGCGGCGTGTAAAATAGCGACTTGATATGGATATTGTCCTTTAAAAGCGGTGTAACCAGCTGCGATGCGTTTAGTTACGTTACGATCTACATCATTACATCCTAAAAATGTTCTCCAATCTAATTTCGAAATATATATCATCCTCCATGCTTACCGATTAGATACAACCAGAAACTGAATAATGTTAATACGCGTATAAGCATTGTAAAATCATTATTAATGACCACCCCGTGTCAGGTGATCTTGACGTTTATCTTGTCAAGATGATTGATGACAGTTTTTGGTTTTAATTGCCTTTCGTTATTTAAAAAAGTTAAATTCATAGTTGAACAATGGAGTATTTGAGAAATTCAATTCGGGAACTCTGTTGGATGCAAAAACCACCCCGTCGGGACTTAAAATTTTCAATTCGAGCATCTGGTAGGTCTGAATTAATTTAGTCCGTTATCTGTGCAGCGACACTTAGATCCCTACTATTGTTGCAAGTCCGAACCGGTAGGATTTGGAGTTTCAGCATTTTCAAACTTTAATACCTGCTGCGACGCTTCCAGCCTCGTTTCCTTTAAAATTGACCCGTCAAGGTATGAAGGCACGCCATCGACAGGAAATCGTTCCGACATCATAACTTATCGATTCGACGTTTCCAACGGCGCGATACCGAGTTTATCTTTCGTCGGAAAGTGCCAGCTCATTGAGTTAAATGCGCCGCGTGTTCCTTTGCACCAAACGGTAAATTTATACGTCGCCGATTCTACTTTTCCTTCGTGGCAGTAAAGCTTTTTAACTTCGTGGGCGCTACTGGAAAACTACCTCCACGTCGCCGTTTATATTCCTTTAGGGGGGAGTCGAAAGATAAAGCTTTCAGCCTCGGAATTAATGTTCAGAGCTCGATTAGAATATTTGTTTATTTGCGACGTACTGTTGAAGGGAAGGTTGAGAGAACTGAGAGTTATCTGATTCAGCTTTTGTGTTTACTCATTGCTCTGGAAACGTGGTTGGATACATTCATCATAGAACGGGTGTATTCTAAAGGGGTCTTGGGATTCTATAAGGTCGTATTTAACTGCTTTATTGTATTGTTAACTGTTTGAGTGTTTGTATGGATTTATGAAACTATGTTGGGATTGTACTGAATTGTAATACTTATTGAACTGCTCTAAATCTCTACTTTCAACAATCAATTTCACTTGTGATTTACTTGTACTTCATTCATTTATTCCATTAAGATTCACTGCTTGAATAGTTGTTTTGAAAGAATCCATTAGTCAATAAAAATTATTTGTGCTATAATTCTCTAGTCTTATTCATGTATTTCGATGTACCTAAATACCTACAGTATATACGTTGCTACAGAGCAGCATTTATAGATACCGACATTTTTTCCAAATCTTCCTCTTTAATAGGACTTGTATTAATTGCGGAATAAACTATATGGATCGATCAATGTTGTGAAATATTAGGTAGTTCGTCGAATATTGACGATTTGACATCATGTTGCCCGAGTACAGTCTGAGTTGAATATTTGTCTTATCAGGGTTGTAGCAAAAACGTGGGTTATATGGAAAAGAATCTTGGTCGTTACAATTATAGTAAATCTGGAAATCCTGGGAAGTGTCCACGACATGGATTAATACCGACACACGTCAATAACGGCATGAAAATCGTTAATTCTTTGATGGTTGGAGCCAGAGGTGCAATCACTGGAAGGATTCGTGAATTTAATGATGGGTTGGCGGTAAAAGTACTTAGTTTTGAAATCGATATTACCTTTTATGATTTAAAAAAGATTAAGGCTACTATTATGCAAATAGAACGTAGGCTTGTAGATAGTTTTTACCTATTAAACGATTTCGAACAAAGATTAAACTTCTCATACACGAAAATTTTTAATAATACATAGAAATTAAATATAAAGAAGTTTAAGAAACAGCAAGAAGGGTTTAACTTTAACAATGTATGTAAAAATAATGACAGGTGGTTTATTAATAGAAGTAATGTTGAAGTTCCCGAAATTGTAAAGAATTTTTTGTCTTTGGGTCCAAAATTTGGTTTGGTACCTGATACGACTTCGATTTCGGTTCCCAATTTGCTTGCAGAGGTTGAATCAGTTATTAAGCTGGCCCCTAAATGCGAACAAAATGTAAAGAGGGTTGCACCAATGTTATCACTAATTTTTTACAAGGAAGATTACGCTCTCAGTCTTTAATAAAAAAAGGCATTTTTATCAACTAAAGCATTTCTGAGGAAAGATAGAGATGACCCTCTCCTCATCTTAAAGGCTGATAAGAGTCAAGTTACCGTTTGTATGAATGAATCAGAGTACATACAAAAATCTATTAGTTTATTTGGCGATCAGTTCACATATACAATTTTAAGTTAAGATTCTACCTCCACCATACAGAACAGAAATAATAAATTCTCTAAGTTACTGCTAAAAAGGGAGTACATTGACAAAAACACTTATATGAGATTGATTTGTCATAATGGTGTAGCACCCAGATACTACGGAGTTCCAAAAATTCAGAAACATGATTGTTCCTTGCGCCCTATTATTTCTTTTGTTGGTTCACCTACATATCAACTGTCTAAATTCTTTGCTGAAATTTTGAGTCAGGCCTTCAGTCACCTATAACATCAAGGACACGTTTACTATTGTTGATAAAATAAAGGATTTTATCTACAACTATTGAATTATCTATTCGTTATACAATTGATTTTTGACGGGTAATGACACTCATTACCCATGACAGACAAAGTGTTGAATAATGAGGCCATTATTCCACACTTCTGACACTGCCTACTAATCAAAAAATAAAATATTAACAGAAATGACAGCTTTCTTATATTGAGGTTATGTCTGAAATGTCTATCAAGTTTATTTTTTTTTCGTTTTTTTGATTTTTTTTTCAAAATTAAATAGTTGTAGATAAAGTATAGTATTCAACTTGCGTATAATGGATGTTACCCACTCAGATTACAGATTCTTCTTCGTGGGTAACAGCCGCCATTATACGCTTGTTGAATAATATACTATTAAGTTATCACAAGGTTATGTATTGATTTCACTTGACGTGGCTTCATTATTCACTAACATTTCCTTAGAGTTGGTAAAAAGACTTATCACTACTAAGTGGGACTTTTTGGAAATGACAACATCTATTGACAAATAGCTGTTCGTCGACTTGATAGTGTTTTTGTTTGATTCATCTCATTTTATTTTTGATAAAAAGAATTACAGGCAGAAATTTGGTACTCCAATGGGGAGTCCTCTCAGCCCCATTTTAGCTACTATGGTTATGGATCATCTTTTGGATGAGTGCGTTCCTTTACTCAATTTTACTTTTCCCTTCATCTTTAAGTATGCAGATGATATTATCTGTGCGATTCCCTCAGACCAAATTAACAGTGTTCTTGACGCATTTAATAGTTTTCATCCACATTTACAGTTTACTGTTGAAACCGAGATTAACTCATATGTACCTTTTCTGGACACGAAGGTTATTAGAAATGATGACCAGACCATTCTTAGATTGGCACACTAAATCCACATACTTGGGTAGATTCATAAATTTTTATTCCAATCATCCTATCAATCAAAAGAGATGGAGGGATAGAATTAAATTAATTTCCAACATTGTTTTTTGGGAAAGCAATAAGAAAAAGGTCGTTTAGCATTTCCATTAATAATGGCTTTCCACCTCGTCTTTTGGATGGTCAAAATATATTTTATAGTATATATTTATGATCACTAAATACAGGGTCCGGCAGTGAAAAGGAAAGATTTGTGGTAGGGTTTACAACGCGCCGCAAACTGATGGGGAAGAAAGTAGCCGACTTGCCAAAACCTGTATGATTTGCCATTTAGTTTACAATGGAGCGTTGGAGGGGGGGAATCGTGGTTACGCAGTTAAAGCCTATTTTCAAAATGGTGAGATTTCGTCAAATGGAATCATCGGTCCATACTTTTTTGAGCATGATGCTGAAAATATCGTTACCGTTAATTCTGTACGACACGTTGCAATGATTCAGAATTTTTTCACACTACAACTTGAAGGCTTTCCAGTGAATGAACACACACTTTTTCAACAAGACGGGGCAACAAGTCACACTGCAAGAATTTCAATGAACGCCGGTTCTAGACAGGAAGTTGTTGCACCTCGGTGACGTCATCCGCCCAATGTAAAAGGATAGGGAGGGGTGCCAACCAAAGGCTTGGGGGGGAAATAGGTTGGTAACTAGATCTGGTGTCTTTTCCAATACCAACCTATTTTTTTTTCACCTCAGCCTTAGGTTGGTACCCTTCCTTATCCTTTTACATTGGGTTGATGACGTCATGTGGTGCGGATGTGGTGCTGTACTGTAACTTCCTGTTAAGAATCGGCGTTTCTATACTACTGCTGTAAATGCTTTGAAACGGGGATATCAGGTGGCCCCCTCGGTCTCCCTACCTAACCGCATGCGACTTCTTTCTTGCAGAGTTATGCAAAACTTTGAGGCACGACTCCAAGAATGCATAAATTGTAACGGAAGACATTTGGCTGATGTAGTATTCAAAAAATAATTTTTTTGACATTGTAAACCAAATGGCTACTCTCTTATTTTCCATTAATCTATTAAAAATTATTAGAAAAAATATTCTTTAACAATAAAATTATTTACGAAATCTTTCCGTTTCACTGCCGGACCCTGTATATAAAAATTCCTTATCTACGCGGTCTCACTAAAGAATTCTCTACTATCGTCTGAAACTCTGAGGTTTTCTAACACCAATTTTTACCTCTTTCCAGTCTATTCTCAAGAACTAAGGAACCTGTACCGTTGTTATCCAAGTCAAACATCATCTATAGGATCCCATGTAGTAATTGCGATGGTTCATATATAGGAACTACTTCTCGATAGTTATCTAGCCGTATCAACCAGCATAAGAGAGATTATCAAGCACGCCAAGAAAGAAAGAGTGCTTTAGTTGCGCATCACGTTAAGGAAGGGCACCACTTTGATTTTGATAATATCTCTATCCTTGAAAAGGAATTGAATTACAATAAGAGAATCTTTCTAGAAATGGTTTATATTAATAGGGAAGTTAGATCTGTGAATATTAGAAGGGATACTGAAAATTTAATTTAATTTATTTAGTTATGCCTTCCTAGTTACTAATAATTGGTCTTCCAGTGATAACTCCAGAGATAACTCTAGTTGTTGTTTCTTTTAGTTTTTTTGATCTTTTTAACTTATTTGGCTTTCTTGATATTTTTACAGTTTTAGATATAATTCATTTTATTGTTTTTGTTATTAAATTTTGGAATTGTAGGGTTTCATATTTTCGACGCCACATTTCGTTATTTTTTTGAAATAAAGATCGTGTTTCTTCCCTTCCTTGTCCCTTTGGTTCTTACATGTAAATCAGGGTTTTTCAACTTTTAACATGGCTGGAATTTTATAATTTAGACGTTTATGTTTTTAAATTGCAGTTTAACGTTATTTTGTGCTTAATTTATTGAAACTTTGATAATGTATTTGTTTACTATCCTATTTTTGAGTATTGAAAACTGAGTATCCAGGCTTACGTTATGTATTTGGCATTTTTTGCTTCCATTTGTAAGTATTGTTTAATTTTAATTTTTTTTAATTGTAAGTCTTGGCTCTTGTTTTGTTTTAATCGATTAGTTTTGCCCTGAAGAAGGAATAAAATTATTCCGACTTTGTTTTAATTTCCATTGTATGGTCGATTCCCAGGATTTCCACATTTACGTTAGTGGGTTAGTTAGGCTTACATCATGGGTTATGGTATTGTACAGTATTCAAGGTCGATGGTGTGTGATTCGAGCTGAATTTCCCTTCTGCTGAATCGCAATCTTAACACTGACCAGCCACTTCGTTTTGGATCTCCCCCTTCTTCTGCTATAATCTTCTTTGGGAGCCTTTTATCATCACGTTATCAGATGGTGTAGAGTCTCGACCATGCTTACAGGACAAGGAAATAGATGGAATGTTCTTTGCCATAGTCTTGTAATCAGCTGTACCAGATTCCCATCCTTTAGAATATAGTTTAATTCCCCTGGAGATCTAAATACTGCTTCACTTTGCAAGGTATTAACCTTTTCGAAATAGAGTACATCTTATTTATCGTGGTGCCAAGGCAGATCGTGGAGTGAAGTATGTATTGGCTTGTTGGGAAATATTTTTGCTAATTTTTTTTACAACTTCTTTTTATTTTAACCCCAATAAAATAAAGCAAAGTCTGCTGAATCGCAATCTTAATACTGGCCAGCCATTTCGTTTTGAGTCTCCCCCTTCTCCTCTTGCCTGTATCATCTTCTTTGGGAGCCTCTTATTATCAATACAAACTACGTTATCAGATGGTGTAGAGTCTCGATCATTCTTACAGAACAAGCAAACAGATGAAATGTTCTTTGCCATAGTCTTGTAATCAGCTGTATTCGATGCCCAACCTTTAGAACATAGTTTATTTCCCCTGGAAATCTGAATACTGCTTCACTTGACAAGATATTAATCTTTTCGAAATAGAGTACATCTTATTTATCGTGGTGCCAAGGCACATCGTGGAGTGAAGTATGTATTGTTGGGGAATATTTTGTGATTGTTTTCCTTTGGACTTGGGTTAACTTGTCGTGAGGTTGGTTTGCTTTATAATTAAGTTAGTTTGAGATTAATATGCTTTGGACTTGGGTTGGTTGATTTCTTGTTGTAAAATCCAAAACTTGTAAGTTTCTTTATATCGAATCGATTTGAGACACCACGCAAAACACCACGAGTTTGTCATATCGACTCTCTCATTTAAGTTCTTGCATTATAAGTCTAAGTTTTTTACTACTTACTTTTTATTTTGTCCCAATAAATCAAAGCAAAGTCCGCTTTAGCCAGCCACTTCGTTTTGGGTCTCCCCCTTTTTCTCTTGCATCTATCATCTTCTTTGGAAGCTTTTTATCATCCATACGTATTGATGAGTATGATACGTTATCACATGGTGTAGAGTGTCCACTATGCTTACAGGACAAAGAAACAGATGGAATGTTCTTTATCATAGTCTTGCAAAGAACTGTATCAGATTCGCATCTTTTAGGATATAGTTTATTTCGTTTCGAAATACAGTACATCTTATTTGTCGTGGTGCCAAGGCAGATCGTGGAGTGAAGTATTTATAAATATTTACAAATTATTAAGTATTGAGCGATACTCCTAGTTTCAACATATTAATGATAGGGGAATCGAGGCAATTGATGAGAGAGTTTTAGATTTTCTTTAGTTGTCCGATTCTTTGTTGTAAAATCCAAAACTTGTAAGTTTCTTTATATCAAATCGATTTGAGACACCACACAAAATTCCACGAGTTTTCCGAGTCGACTCTTTCATTTAAGTTCTTGAATTATAACTCAAATAAAATAAAATAAAGCAAAGTGTATTCACAATTGAACGAAAACCGAAACGGTTCGAAGCTTGAACCAAAGCTTGAACAGCTTCGTTGCGAGAATCCAATTCTAAAAGTTGTTTGTCTTATAAATCCCTGAAGTCGTATTCGTTCATTTAATCGCTATTGTTGGATATCCTGGGAGAGTAATTTAGTGTTTGTATGGATTTATGAAGCACATTTGCGGATACACTTCCGAATTTTCCGGTTGTAATAGTTGTGTCGAATATGGTGCCAAGTGATAAATGATGCTTCGATCGAACAATTCGAGTGTGTGTGAGTGTGGAACAGGAAAAGGTCGAAAACCAATTGTAACTATAAAGTTCAATTTATCTATTAGATCCGTCCATTAAATATCAATTTTAGCCAATATATCAAGTAAAACTCCTCAAATTCAATCTTTTCAGTCCTTGAAGGTTCTTCGCTTTTATAGTTTGTACATTTTTGACATTTAACTTTTTTCTTTACCTTTTGAAATGTAAATATCCTCTCGGGTTTTCAGTAAACTGAGTAAAGCGCTTCAGTCTTTGGGACGTTACACCAACGGCGGTTTGCCATTCAAATGCGCGGGCTTCTCGTTACCAAGCCGAGGTAAACAACGGGATTTTCAACAAAGGGACCACCAAACCGGAGAGTCAGAAATGCCCACTTTGTAAAATTAGCGATTCTTACGGACGGCCACTATCCGGGTTAAGAGCGTCGCTTCGATAACGTCACGTAATCGTCGGAGGTGGGCAAATTGCCTTTAAAATTCAATAGCGTCCCCAGAATTTCCAAACTGTCGCAGTTAAAATTAAAAAAAAGGATCGTTCTGTTCCACTATTTTATGCTAGAATTATTCCGGAACTACCAATTTCGTTTTGCATAATGTTCCCATTTGATTCCTACAAGAATCTTTTCAAAATTTTTAAGAATTATTTTGTTAGTTATAATAATTAATTTTACCTAGAATTAGAAAGTTTCGGGTTTAGCCGTGCGTCTGAAGACGAATTGAAGAAGGTCTAGTGTTAGTTCTAGTTTTAGTTCAACGAAAAATTACATTGCAGCATTATACCACGAATTACAACTGGGCCCACTAAAATATTGATGATCATGACCTAAGCGAGTAACTATAATTCGACGAGTGATGCAAGCAAGGAGTATGAACTGTTATTGCGTGAAAGAGAGCTGATCCAACGTGAGCAAGAACTTTTGGTGTGAACTGATGAATAACACGTTGAATAGATCGATGACATCATCATCATGACAATGATGTTTTGACACTGCACGCTTCGACCAAACTTCGTGGGGCAGCGCGTTTGTGGTATGACGGCGTACCTGAATGTGCCACAACATGGCAGAATTTCAAAGCCGTGTTCTTGAAGGCTTTTCCTACCAACTTTGACGAATCCGCGATTCACTTACGAAGAGTATTTCTACGTAATGGTGGCGATAGCGAAGAAAGGGTCCATCTCTGATCAGACTTAGCAAAGGTGTTAGCATTACAGTTTTATTCTGATCCAATAGATTTATTACAACGTATCAAAAACTATGAAACTACTTTTCAGCCGGAAGTATATGAAAAACCTACACAGAGTGGGCAACAGGGGACTAGACTGGGAAGAAACGAATGGTGGGATAGGGAATGCAGAGAGGCTAAGAGAGAAGCCAGAAGGAAATTGAGACAGTGGCAGAGAGAGGAGGTAGAGATAGATATATAGAGGCCAGGAGAAAATACAAAGAAGAATGCTGAGACGATTAAGGAGTTGAAAGAGGAAAATGAGGTATGGAAATACTTAAAGAGGATGAGGAAGGGAAGAGAGGAAGTCAGCCAATGTGGAGAGAACTGATAGATAGTGACAGGGATATACAGAGGCAGGAAAGAAGGTCACAGATACGAGAAGGGAGATACAATGAAAGATATGGGGAGATAGTGACAGAGGAACTGCCAAAATATATGTTGATGGAGGGGGATGATGAAGGGAGGAGATTGGTGGTCAGATTCCGCTGTGGTAATGAGGAAAGGGGGAATAGGTACTGGGCGGACGATGCGGAGAGGTGGTGTAGGCTGTGTGGAGAGGATTGGGAGACGCTAGAACACATGCTGAGAGGGTGTAGAGGAAGCAGATTTTGAGAGAGGGGGGCGAGGGCAAAAGATGGATGAGGGAGGTGATGGGGGCGAGGAGGCGAAGGGATGGAGAGGGGGAGGGGGGTAGAAGATCTGGAGGTGCATATAGTAAAATGTATAGTAGAAGGGAAAATTGTAAATATAAAAAAAAACAATAAAATGCTTATATATACCTACACTTAGCAGAGATCAGCAGAATTTCAAGCGAGAGGAGAATAGGCTACCCAAAAAGTGTTACAACTGCAACGAAAGCGGACACTTAGCGGTAAATTGTAGCCGACCAAAGAAACGACGCTGTTTTTCCTGTAATCAACCAGGCCACATGGTACAGGCAAACGAATGTACCAATAAGAATTCGACTGGTAATAATAGAGCGAGCGTATCTACGGTCACAGTTACGGACTTTTCAGTTATGATGATTAACGTTGACGGACATGAGGTTAAGGCACTCATCGACACAGGCAGTAAAGTAAACCTTATACAAAGTAGCGTATATTTTAAAATTGGCCAACCTACGTTACAATCTGAAGAAGTTGAACTGCTTGCATTGGGAACTACAAGGACTAGATCATTTGGAAGGCGACGAATATAAAACAAAAATGCTTGTTGTTCAAGATAGTGCTTTAAGAGTTCCAGTAATTTTGGGAGGTGTTTTGATGAAGGAAGCCCGAGTAATTGTAGATTCATCCTGGGTTAAAATAGAAAAACTGGAAAAAGTAAAGAAAGTTGAAATTGAAGAAGAAAAATTAAGAGACCCAACGATGAGACGATTTAAATTTGGATCATGTCAAGGAGAAGGACATTGTTGAGCAAATATTACGTTTAGAGAGAGATTATGATCCGGTGGAAAATAAAGTATTTGATATTGAGCTTCAGACTAAAATCATCTTAAAGGATGAAACCCATATTTATCAACGGCCTAGAAAACTGTCTAAGTATGAAAAGCAGGAGGCGAGGAAACAGCTTCAACAAAGGTTGAAGTGATGGAATAATTCGACCGGGCACTTCTCAATTCTCTGCCAGTCCGATGGTGTTGACTAATAATAAGAAGAAAAGTGAGGAAACCCGAATATGTATTGATTTTAGAAGATTCAATGATGAAATTGTTAAGGACAGGTATCCTTTACCATTAATAGAGGACCAACTGGATAAGCTGAGGGATGCCCGAGTGTTTAGCATACTTGATCTAAAAAATGGATTTTTCCACGTACCTCTGGACACACATCAGAGAAGGGGAGGTATTAACTTATTTAGATGATGTTGTAATAGTGGCATCCGATGGAAAACAAGCATTGGATCGATTAACCCGTGTAATAAAAACGGCAGAACGTTATGGTTTGCAACTAAATTGGAAAAAATGTCAACTGATGAAAACAGACATCACCTATTTGGGACATTATATTGAGTATAACCTTATCAGACCATCAGAGGAGAAAACGTTAGCTGTCCAAAGATTTTTGCAGCAACTGTTCAACAGGTACACAGTTTTCTCGGCTTGACCGGGTATTTCCGTAAATTTATTAGGGATTATGCTTACATTGCAAAGCCATTAAGCGATTTGCTGGGTAAGAATATTAAGTTCAAGTTTGAAACACCACAGGAGGTTGCATTTGCAACGTTGAAGAATTTATTGTCTAGTAGACCAGTGTTGGGAATTTATCATCCCTAAGCTATAACTGAATTACACACGGATGCGTCGAAACTTGGTTATGGAGCAGTACTTTTGCAAAAAGGTGAAGACGGCAAAATGCATCCTATCTACTACATGAGTAAGAAGACAACTCCGGTAGAACAAAATTATTGCAGTTACGAACTTGAAACATTAGCTGTGATAACAGCCTTGAAGAAGTTCAGAATCTATCTACAGGTACTCAAGTTTAAAATTGTGACTGGCTGCGCAGCGCTATCCATGACTTTACGGAAAAATGATTTGTCACCTAAGTTATGTGTTTGGGACAGTTTCAATATGAAATTGAACATAGACCAGGTACAAAAATGGCGCATTGTGATGCTCTTTCAAGGAATATTTTAACTGTTACTATTAATTCCGAATTAATCGAGCAGGTGAAACGAGCTCAAGCTGATGATGAGTATGTCAGAGCAGTGATAAAATTGTTAGAAAATAGTCTACCGCACGAAGACTATCAGTTGAAGTACGGGATATTGTATAAAACTGTACAGGGAACAGATTTGATTGTAATACCAAATAAGAGGCAAATGGAAATAATAAGGAGAACGCACGAGGGTAATGGGCACTTTTCCATCAGAAAAACTGAAGATATGATTTTACGTGATTTTTGGTTTCCAAAACTTAGATCGAAAATTGAACAATGTATTAAAAACTGCGTTAGATGTATCCTAGCTGAGCAAAAATACGGAAAGCAAGAAGGTTTTTTAAACCCAATCCCAAAAGAGGAAATTCAATTACAAACGTATCATATGGATCAGCTAGGACCACTTGAAACTACGGCTACAAGTATTTGTTGATAATCATTGATAGTTCTACCAAATTTGTGTGGCTATACCCTACCAAAACTGTTACAGCGGAAGTAACTATTAGCAAATTGGAACAACAGAAGATGATATTTGGTAATCCTGAGCATATTGTCACCGATAGAGGTACAGCTTTCACGGCAGAAAAGATCAGGGCTTATTGTCGAGATGAAAATATTCAGTTAATCCACATAACTACTGGTGTTCCAAGAGCCAACGGACAAGTTGAGAGAATCAACCGTATAATAATACCGATATTAACTAAACTAACTGTCAATGAGTCAACATGGTTTAAACATGTTGGTAAACTGCAACTATTCTTAAATAAAACGTATCAGAGAAGTATTCGAACTAGTCCAGGTGAAATCCTATTTGGAGTACCTTTGACACACAAAGACGATATCGGATTAAAGGAAATAATCGAGGACGAATACCTACAAACTTTTGTTGAAATCATCCGTAGATATCAGTAGTATCTAATCTCATAAAATCAGTATTAACTAAGCATATTAACTACTGCCATCACTATATAGTCTCCTGCTAGCAGTATCAAGTTTCCTGCGAGCAGTATCAAGTCTCCTGCAAACAGTATTTAATCTCATACAAGCAGTGTCTGCTCCTATACAACCAGTATTAACTCTTGCGAGTAGTATATCGTCTCCTACAAGTAGAGGTAATATCTAATCTCGTAAAACCAGCATCTCATCTCATACAAGCAGTATTAACTCCTGTCAGTAGTACGTAGTCTCCTGCAAGGAGCATTTAATCACCTACATATTATATTTAACCACTAACAAGCAGTATCTAGTCTTATGCAAGCATAGTAGTATCTGCTATCCGTGTTAAAAGTCAAGGCCCATTACTTTAGAGATCGATATCTTCACAACCGCTCGATAAAAAAAATCGCGGAAAAGTTTGTTGTAATTACTGAACATTTCTATGTGACATATGCGTATTACTTACGTAAAATGAATGAAGAACTTTTAATAAACTTAATCCGTGGTTATCCACATCTTTATTTGATACGTGATAAAAATTATCACAACCAAGAAATGAAAGAAAATGAAAATACCGTTTAAGTACCTAATATTGCATTGCAACCTTATTTCCATTTCCGTCCTTTAATCCCTTAATTTTGTCAAGGAACAAGTCCTTCAGGCGTATTGAAAAATTCTGAGAATTTATCTTGAACATTCATTGCATCACGAGTATAATTGCCTGCCATATTTCTAGTATGGTCTAAACCTTGTGGCACTTCTGTTTGCTGTTGTTCATCAGGATGCCAAGAACATTTATCATTTCTTAAAAAGTTGTGCAAGCAAGTATCTGCCATAATTATTTTGTCGGTGTTCGGGAATAAAGTCATTTTCACTACATCGTCTAGCTCTGCTATGTCGGTAATTGTAAATTTTTTTGTTATTATTTGGAAGTTGTACTCCAGGATATGGACGCATGAAATTTGTAGTTAGAGGAAAAGCTTCATCCCCTACAACATGAGGCATTAAAATATCACTTCCAGGCAACATTTTTGGTCCAGATATGTTCAATGTACCACCATTTAAAGCTCTTCCTAGTGCTGAATTTTTGAACATTCCTCCATCGCTATTCTTGCCATAAGCCCCAACATCGATGGTAAAATAAATCTTAACTCAGCATTGACGAGCGCCATCAAGACAACACTGAATTCTTCTTTATAATTAAAAAAAGTTGACCCACTGTTTGGTAGGTTTTCCGTCACAACATGATTTTCATCCAAACCACCTATACAGTTTGGGTAGTTCCATTTCGTACAACACTCTTTTTCTATGTTTCGCCACTGTATCGTTGTTGGTGAGGACATAACAATGCTTCGAACTGTTAACTCCCCTAATCTGTAGCTAAATGTAAAACTAACGAATGAATCACCATGTCCTAAAAACCTAAAAAAATCATTAACCCGAATCTTTCTAGTTCTAGCTCTAGTGTTAGTTCTTGAATAACAATTAAAATTAGAGAATTAGATACCGTCCTTGATTTGTACATCATATAGACAGCTTGTGGAATACCCCGAGTTTATCTATGAACATAGAATAGAGCAATTTGAGGAATAACCCGAGTTGGATTCTATCTATGAGCGCTAACATTAATATATAAATATATTGAGGTCCGTTGTATTGAGATTTTACAGGAGTTTAACCGTCTTTAGAGACGTGCGGCTAAACCCGAATGATTCTAGTTCTTGGTATAGTGCTAGTTCTACATAGCAACAGTGCTAGTATAAAACTAGAACTAACACTAGACCTAAAACTAGACTCATTTCATGTAGCTTTACCTTTACCTTTGATACATTAAACTTAGAACTAGAAACATACGGGTTTAGCCGCACGTCTCTAAAGACGGTTAAATCCGAATGCTTCTAGTTGTAGGTCTAGTGTTAGTTCTAGTTTTATACTAGCACTGTTACTATGTAGAACTAACACTATACATAGAACTAGAATCATTTGGGTTTAGTCACACGTCTCTAAAGACGGCTAAACCCAAATGACTCTAGTTCTAGATATAGTGTTAGTTCTACATAGTCATAATACTACTGCAAAACTAGAACTAACACTACTAGAATCACTAGAATCATTCGGGTGTAGCCGTCTTTAGAGACGTGCGACTAAACCCAAATGATTCTAGTTCTATGTATAGTAACTACTAGTTCTATGTAAGTAGCAAACTCAGACTCGTTCGATAAAGCATCACTTTGCTGATTTGGTCCATAAATAACTATTAATTTATTTTAAACTTAATGAATAAAGATTTATGCAAACACAGAAAACAATTATTTATCCAAGAGGGAAAACTTTTACAACTACAGCTGTTAGCCTCTCACAAGAATACTAGAACAGTAACGACCTAACCTTAAACTTTCTTATTTCGCGAAAACTTTGTACTTTTAAGTTTTACTTCCGTTTCCGTTAAGTCGGAACTCGTCAGAAATCCCTTCGAAACTTATAACACCACATATAAACACTGTCACATTCTAGTACTAAAAATGTTCTCTTCGTCAATGTAGCAATTCCTCAGACGTTTACGGTTTAGTTTTGGTAGTTGTTTGGGAAATACGACGTATCTAGAGACGCTATCTCTAATTTGATACCCGATGCGAATGTAAACTTGTCACGACTTCCTAGTAAGACACGCTTAACAAGTTTCAACACCACGTTACGTCGTCAATCCAACTCACGTTCGCCTAATTAAATCAAAAACAAATATAAACTTGGAAACTAAAGATTTCGTTGTACAAAATTAAGTTGTTGTTTTAGAAATAATTAAATTTCTTTTTTAGTTAAACGAGCTATGACTACAGAAGATAACGGCAACATTGGACTATTAAATCCAACATCAAGTAGCAATGAAGATCTTAGCGAATACACGGATGCCGACGAAAGTATTTCGGCTCCAACCGAATTTCTTGCAGAGGTAAATAAATACACGTCTTCTTCTAGTTTATAAATTATTTTCATCGATGATTTGTCCTCGTTTTGCAAAACTGTCTAAGAGCATTTGCCGCGTACAAGTTGGCGATGGTCCAAGTTTCGAGTGATATCGCGTTGTTTTCTTGTAAACTTCGCCTAGTTTAACATGTTCATTCACGAAATCGATACAACCAAAAGGGATTTGTAGTTGTATTCTACGCGGAATAAACCATCTCGCCCCTATAGATGTTAAATTACCGGAATTTCCGTGTGGCCTCAATTAGCCCGGTTAAAATTTCATTTCAACTTTGGCGGGTAGGAAATTGGACACTTCCAATTTCCCGTCGATGGGAGACTTTACGACCTATTACTAACCTTTTAATCTTTGTTTCACTCCCTTTTAATTTCCAGTTCCTATCGGCCGTCATGTTAAAGGATTATGAAACTGCTCTCAAATATTGCAAACTTAGTAAGTTTCAATTTGTGTCTAAAATTATATTAATTAAAATTTGATTTTGTTTTAAAACGTTTTAGTTCTTCAATATGAACCTAATAATGTTACAGCCAAAGAATTTTATCCATTAATTTTGGAAAAATTGCAATCTTGTAAGTAACACAATTATTTTTTTCTCTATGTAAATATATCTTTATATATTATATTTCAACAGTGAAAAATGATGAAGATAACAGCAATGAAAGTGAAGATGACGATAACGAAGAAAATACAAGCAGTTCAAGCAATTCAAGTGAATCTACGTCCGAAGATAGCAGCGAAGATCAGGTAAAAAGCTAATTAATTTCATTTGTATCTAACAAGCTTTTTTTTGAAAATCATTTAGGAAGAAGAATATGTTATGGAAAATGGTCCAGGTGATAAAAGGTCGAAGGGGTCATCTGAAGGAGATGGTACAACAGGAAGTTATTCGAGCCTCGAAGATGACGAAGCTGAAGTTGACCAATTAACCGCATTGGCAGCTAAATATCATTTAGATAACATTAATCTTGGAAATGGAAATAAATTGTGTAAGTAGAAATTAAATACGATAAGGTGAATAACATCCATTCTAATATTTTAACTAAATTATTGTCATAAAGATTGAAAATAGAATGATACAGATTTAGTTTTGATGCGCTTTTAGTTGCGGTTTTGTCGCAGACCATTTTAGAATATAATGCAGTCAAGTCTACTTCTTGAATTAATAAAAAGATATGATGCAGAAATGATGTATACTTTATACGGAGCTGTCTTGATGCAAACTTAACACAGGCATGATGAAGATGGACTTGTTGCTAACTTAACGAGTTTTGATGGACTCCTAGCATCTCAAACATAAACATAGAGAATGCTTTTGATAACACCTCCGACAAATCCATATACAATCAAATGGCATATAGCCATCTTGAAAAGTCAGCAGATCACAACCAGTCTGAGAGGCTGTGAGCCTTTCCTATAATGTCTGGTAGATGAAGACTTAATGAACACATTAACACAATCTTCTGCACCAAGTACTTACCAGTACTTGGTGCAGAAGCAATTGGCTCAGCATCAATGCAAACAAAATTGAAATATGTAAATAACATTCGTTTTCGCACTTTAAATGGATTTTTTATTTTTATTATTTCATAATCAGGAGAATACGTTACAGAAGCATCTTACTAAAGAAATTACTGGGCATTTGTTTTTGTGTTTACACTTTTAAATTACACTGAGAATTTTGTAAAATTATGATTAAAGAGGATTAAATTTTGTAAAAAAAAAAACACCAAACTTTGGCAGCAAGGTACATGACGCATTTTAAACGAATTTTATTTACATCAAACATAAAATGGAAAGAAAATCATTAAATAATATAAAATTGAAATAGTTCCTTCACTCGGAGAAGGAAGCTATAATTGACCTTAAAACAGAAGTTAAAAATGTACTTAAGGGTAATACTACACAGTAGTGATGGAACGGAAAGTGATTTTGCGAAAAGCCGGGTACCGGATATTCGGCATCCCCTTCGACCGGATATCCAGTTATCCGGGAAATCTATCCGGCCATTATGGTTATAATTTCTGGTGCATTTCTGAAGTGATACCCTATATTGCCACATTATTGCGATATTTGAATAAAAATGACATTAATAAGAAAGCTGATAAAATATGTCAACTTATTTGGATCCAAGATACAAAATGAACTTTTTTGATGGTGATTTAACTAACGAAGCAACTCTAAAAAGAGGATACTTTAATTAATAATTGGCTTTATTTCCACAAGGATCCTTCAAGAAATTAATTTTATAGCGAATTTTGAAAGTTATCGATGAAAATTGCAACATCGAACATTTTATCAAAACTTCAAATATTGTTTTCTCAAGAACTAAAAGTGATTTTTCAAAACGGGTTGATTCATTGGAAAGAGGACACTTTTGTTAACTCTTTGGGAAATTATCAAGCTCATGTTCCAAGAACTGGATTTTATACGAATTTTTAAAACTTAATCGGCGAAAATTGCAAAACCCGAAAAATTGTCGATCATTTCAAAAATTTATTTGTCAAGAACTAAAAGAGATTTTTCAAAACGGCTTTTTGCATTACAAAGAGGATGCTTTAATTAATAATTGGTGATATTTCCACAAGGATCCTTTAAGAAATTAATTTTATAGCGAATTTTGAAAGTTATCGATGAAAATTGCAACATCGAAAATTTTATCAAAACTGCAAATATTGTTTTCTCAAAAACTAAAAGTAATTTTTCAAAACGGATTTGTTCATTGGAAAGAGGACACTTTTGTTAACACTTTGGAAGATGTTCATACTCATATTCCAAGAAATTGATTTTATACGAATTTTTAAAACTTAATCGGCGAAAATTGCAAAATTCGAAAAAATTGACGATTATTTCAAAAATTTATTTCTCAACAACTAAAAGTGATTTTTCAAAACGGCTTGTTGCATTAAAAAGAGGATACTTTAATTAATAATTGGTGATATTTCCACAAGGATCCTTCAAGAAATTAATTTTATAGCGAATTTTGAAAGTTATCGATGAAAATTGCAACATCGAAAATTTTATCAAAACTTCAAATATTGTTTTCTCAAAAACTAAAAGTAATTTTTCAAAACGTGTTGGTTCATTGGAAAGAGGACACTTTTATTAACACTTTGAGACATTTCCATACTCATATTCCAAGAAATGGATCTTATACGAATTTTTAAAACTTAATCCGCGAAAATTTCAAAATTCGAGAAAATTGTCGATCATTTCAAAAATTTATTTCTCAAAAACTAAAAGCGATTTTTCAAAACGGTTTTTTGCATTAAAAAGAGGATACTTTAATTAATAATTGGTGATATTTCTACAAGGATCCTTCAAGAAATAAATTTTATAGCGAATTTTGAAAGTTATCGATGAAAATTGCAACATCGAAAATTTTATCAAAACTTCAAATATTGTTTTCTCAAAAACTAAAAGTTAATTTTCAAAACTTGTTGGTTCATTGGAAAGAGGACACTTTTATTAACACTTTGAGACATTTTCATACTCATATTCCAAGAAATGGATTTTATACGAATTTTTAAGACTTAATCGGCGAAAATTGCAAAATTCGAAAATATTGTCTATCATTTCAAAAATTTATTTCTCAAAAACTAAAAGCGATTTTTCAAAACGGCTGATTGCATTAAAAAGAGGATACTTTAATTAATAATTGGTAATATTTCCACAAGGATCCTTCAAGAAATTAATTTTATAGCGAATTTTGAAAGTTATCGATGAAAATTGCAACATCGAAAATTTTATCAAAACTGCAAATTTAATATTGTTTTCTCAAAAACTAAAAGTTATTCTTCAAAACTTGTTAGTTCATTGGAAAGAGGACACTTTTATTAACATTTCGGGAAATTTTCATACTCATATTCCAAGAAGTCGATTTTATACGAATTTTTAAAACTTAATCGGCGAAAATTGCAAAATTCGAAAAAATTGTCTATCATTTAAAAAATTTATTTCTCAAAAACTAAAAGCGATTTTTCAAAACGGCTGATTGCATTAAAAATAGGATACTTCAATTAATAATTGGTGATAGTTCCACAAGGATCCTTCAAGAAATTAATTTTATAGCGAATTTTGAAAGTTATCGATGAAAATTGCAACATGGAAAATTTTATCAAAACTTCAAATAGTTTTCTCAAAAACTAAAAGTTATTTTTCAAAACGGGTTGGTTCATTGGAAAGAGGACACTTTTATTAACACTTTGGGAAATTTTCATACTCATATTCCAAGAAATGGATTTTATACGAATTTTTAAGACTTAATCGACGAAAATTGCAAAATTCGAAAAAATTGTCTATCATTTAAAAAATTTATTTCTCAAAAACTAAAAGCGATTTTTCAAAACGGCTGATTGCATTAAAAATAGGATACTTCAATTAATAATTGGTGATAGTTCCACAAGGATCCTTCAAGAAATTAATTTTATAGCGAATTTTGAAAGTTATCCATGAAAATTGCAACATGGAAAATTTTATCAAAACTTCAAATAGTTTTCTCAAAAACTAAAAGTTATTTTTCAAAACGGGTTGGTTCATTGGAAAGAGGACACTTTTATTAACACTTTGGGAAATTTTCATACTCATATTCCAAGAAATGGATTTTATACGAATTTTTAAGACTTAATCGGCGAAAATTGCAAAATTCGAAAAAATTGTCTATCATTTAAAAAATTTATTTCTCAAAAACTAAAAGCGATTTTTCAAAACGGCTGATTGCATTAAAAAGAGGATACTTCAATTAATAATTGGTGATAGTTCCACAAGGATCCTTCAAGAAATTAATTTTATAGCGAATTTTGAAAGTTATCGATGAAAATTGCAACATCGAAAATTTTATCAAAACTTCAAATAGTTTTCTCAAAAACTAAAAGTTATTTTTCAAAACGGGTTGGTTCATTGGAAAGAGGACACTTTTATTAACACTTTGGGAAATTTTCATACTCATATTTCAAGAAATGGATTTTATACGAATTTTTAAGACTTAATCGGCGAAAATTGCAAAATTCGAAAAAATTGTCTATCATTTAAAAAATTTATTTCTCAAAAACTAAAAGCGATTTTTCAAAACGGCTGATTGCATTAAAAAGAGGATACTTCAATTAATAATTGGTGATAGTTCCACAAGGATCCTTCAAGAAATTAATTTTATAGCGAATTTTGAAAGTTATCGATGAAAATTGCAACATCGAAAATTTTATCAAAACTTCAAATAGTTTTCTCAAAAACTAAAAGTTATTTTTCAAAACGGGTTGGTTCATTGGAGAGAGGACACTTTTATTAACACTTTGGGAAATTTTCATACTCATATTCCAAGAAATGGATTTTATACGAATTTTTAAGACTTAATTGGCGAAAATTGCAAAATTCGAAAAAATTGTCGATCATTTCAAAAATTTATTTCTCAAAAACTGAAAGCGATTTTTTAAAACGGCTTGTTGCATTAAAAAGATGATACTTTAATTAATAATTGGTGATATTTCCACAAGAATCCTTCAAGAAATTAATTTTATAGCGAATTTTGAAAGTTATCGATGAAAATTGCAACATCGAAAATTTTATCAACACCAAATATTGTTTTCTCAAAAATTAAAAACTATTTTTCAAAACGTATTGGTTCATTGGAAAGAGGACACTTTTATTAACATTTCTGGAAATTTTCATACTCATATTCCAAGAAGTCGATTTTATACGAATTTTTAAACATTAATCGACAAAAATTGCAAAATTCGAAAAGATTGTGGTTCATTTCAAAAATTTATATCTCAAAAACTGAAAGCGATTTTTCAAAACGGCTTTTTGCATTAAAAAGAGGATACTTTAATTAATAATTGGTGATATTTCCACAAGGATCCTTTAAGAAATTAATTTTATAGCGAATTTTGCAGGTTATTGATGAAAAGTGCAACATCAAAAATTTTATCACAACTTCAAATATTGTAATCTCAAAAACTAAAAGTTATTTTTCAAAACGTGTTGGTTCATTGGAAAGAGGACACTTTTATTAACACTACGGGGAATTTTCATACTCATATTCCAAGAACTGGATTTTATACGAATTTTCAAAGATTAATCGACGAAAATTACAAAATTCGAAAAATTGTCGTTCATTTCAAAAATTTATTTCTCAAGAACTGAAAGTGATTTTTCAAAACGGCTTGTTGCATTAAAAAGAGGATACTTTAATTAATAATAGAAAGTGATAACAGCGACAGTTCTGTTAGTAATGAATGCGATGATGAATTACAAGCAAAGAGAAGAAAACTAGACGAAACTACAACAAGAGATTTTATATATCGTTTTGGGATTGTTACAGTGAGGTTGCTAATAACAAACCTGATATAAATAAAAAATTTCGAAAAAGATATCGATGAAATTATTTATTAAATGTTATAGGCGCTACATATGTTTCGAGACATGCGTCTCGTCTTCAGGCACGACTAAAATGAAACATGAGATGAAATGAGTATCACAATAAATATTAATTTAAAAAATTATCGTCAGTAGTTTACTTAGAGGTACATGTAAACAAATAAAAATGTGATCTAGACAAACAACTAATCTCCAACACAAAAACAAATTAAATAACAAATTAAAAACCAAAATATCCGTCTAGAGGCTCTTTAAACTGTAAACCAACTAAATTTTATTAATTAGAATTAAAGCAATATGGCGTGAACTTACGTGTTGAAGAAAACAAGTCTAATAAAAGCAACATCGAAAATTTTATCAAAACTGCAAATATTGTTTTCTCAAAAACTAAAAGTAATTTTTCAAAACGTGTTGGTTCATTGGAAAGAGGACACTTTTATTAACACTTTGAGACATTTTCATACTCATATTCCAAGAAATGGATTTTATACGAATTTTTGAAACTTAATCGGTGAAAATTGCATAATTCGAAAAAATTGTCGATCATTTCAAAAAGTTATTTCTCAAAACCTGAAAGCGATTTTTCAAAACGACTTGTTGCATTAAAAAGAGGATACTTTAATTAATAATTGGTGATATTTCCACAAGGATCCTTCAAGAAATTAATTTTATAGCGAATTTTGAAAGTTATCGATGAAAATTGTAACATCGAAAATTTTATCAAAACTTCAAATATTGTTTTCTCAAAAACTAAAAGTAATTTTTCAAAACGTATTGGTTCATTGGAAAGAGGACACTTTTATTAACACTTTGAGACATTTTCATACTCATATTCCAAGAAATGGATTTTATACGAATTTTTAAGACTTAATCGGCGAAAATTGCAAAATTCGAAAAAATTGTCTATCATTTAAAAAATTTATTTCTCAAAAACTAAAAGCGATTTTTCAAAACGGCTGATTGCATTAAAAATAGGATACTTCAATTAATAATTGGTGATAGTTCCACAAGGATCCTTCAAGAAATTAATTTTATAGCGAATTTTGAAAGTTATCGATGAAAATTGCAACATGGAAAATTTTATCAAAACTTCAAATAGTTTTCTCAAAAACTAAAAGTTATTTTTCAAAACGGGTTGGTTCATTGGAAAGAGGACACTTTTATTAACACTTTGGGAAATTTTCATACTCATATTCCAAGAAATGGATTTTATACGAATTTTTAAGACTTAATCGGCGAAAATTGCAAAATTCGAAAAAATTGTCTATCATTTAAAAAATTTATTTCTCAAAAACTAAAAGCGATTTTTCAAAACGGCTGATTGCATTAAAAAGAGGATACTTCAATTAATAATTGGTGATAGTTCCACAAGGATCCTTCAAGAAATTAATTTTATAGCGAATTTTGAAAGTTATCGATGAAAATTGCAACATCGAAAATTTTATCAAAACTTCAAATAGTTTTCTCAAAAACTAAAAGTTATTTTTCAAAACGGGTTGGTTCATTGGAGAGAGGACACTTTTATTAACACTTTGGGAAATTTTCATACTCATATTCCAAGAAATGGATTTTATACGAATTTTTAAGACTTAATCGGCGAAAATTGCAAAATTCGAAAAAATTGTCGATCATTTCAAAAATTTATTTCTCAAGAACTGAAAGTGATTTTTCAAAACGGCTTGTTGCATTAAAAAGAGGATACTTCAATAATTAATAATTGGTGATATTTCCACAAGGATCCTTAAAGAAATTAATTTTATAGCGAATTTTGCAAGTAAGCGATGAAAATTGCAACATCGAAGATTTTATCAAAACTTTAAATATTGTTTTTTCAAAAACTAAAAGTTATTCTTCAAAACGTGTTGGTTCATTGGAAAGAGGACACTTTTATTAACATTTTGGGAAATGTTCATACTCATATTCCAAGAAATCGATTTTATACGAATTTTTAAAACATAATCGGCGAAAATTGCAAAATTCGAAAAAATTGTCGATCATTTCAAAAATTTATTTCTCAAGAACTGAAAGTGATTTTTCAAAACGGCTGTTTGCATTAAAAAGAGGATACTTTAATTAATAATTGGTGATATTTCCACAAGGAACCTACAAGAAATGTATTTTATAGCGAATTTTGCAAGTTATCGATGAAAATTGCAACATCCAAATTTAATGAAAACTTCAAATATTGTTTTTTCAAAAACTAAAAGTGATTTTTTAAAACGTGTTGGTTCATTGGAAAGAGGACACTTTTATTAACACTTTGAGACATTTTCATACTTATATTCCAAGAAATGGATTTTATACTAATTTTTAAAACTTAATCGGCGAAAATTGCAAAATTCGAAAAAAATTTCGATCATTTCAAAAATTTATTTCTCAAGAACTGAAAGTGATTTTTCCAAAACGGCTTGTTGCATTAAAAAGAGGATACTTTAATTAATAATAGAAAGTGATAACAGCGACAGTTCTGTTAGTAATGAATGCGATGATGAATTACAAGCAAAGAGAAGAAAACTAGACGAAACTACAACAAGAGATTTTATATATCGTTTTGGGATTGTTACAGTGAGGTTGCTAATAACAAACCTGATATAAATAAAAAATTTCGAAAAAGATAACGATGAAATGATTTATTAAATGTTATAGGCGCTACATATGTTTCGAGACATGCGTCTCGTCTTCAGGCACGACTAAAATGAAACATGAGATGAAATGAGTATCACAATAAATATTAATTTAAAAAATTATCGTCAGTAGTTTACTTAGAGGTACATGTAAACAAATAAAAATGGGATCTCGACAAACAACTAATCTCCAACACAAAAACAAATTAAATAACAAATTAAAAACCAAAATATCCGTCTAGAGGCTCTTTAAACTGTAAACCAACTAAATTTTATTAATTAGAATTAAAGCAATATGGCGTGAACTTACGTGTTGAAGAAAACAAGTCTAATAAAAGCAGTGATTTAAAACTTAATTTCAGCGAATCAAACCCCCTACAAGATTTTAAAGGTTCTTTAATAAATCGAAACAAAGGCAATTTTAATTTATAAGATTTGATTCAATACTGTAGAATTTTTATGGAATACAGGTTATTATAAAGATAAAAATAAAATCAAAAGTGTTCCGCACGTCACATTTTTTGAAAAAATGATATAAATAAAGTTGTATTCAAAGAAAAACGTCCTATTGAGGTTGAACTTGATTATTATCTGCAGTGTGCAAAACCTAAAAGAGATACTAATTTCTGTGAATAGTGGAGTACTAAGTAATAGATTTTTAATCAACTATGCGGTATCCGGACGGATTTTAAAAAATAGCCGGATATCCGTTCCACCACTACTACACAATAAATTAAAGTGGTACTCCCACATAGATAAGAAAAGGCAAAAGGCCATTGTGGCTAACCAGATCTGCCGCAGGCTCTTCGGAAGGAACTGGGGTCTTAAACCACGTAAACCAACAACTTTTGGAGGGCTAAAGTTACAATAGATCTTATAGATCGCGGTGACAAGAAGGGCCGCTCCCCTCAGCCCAGCAGCAATAATAATAATAATAGCATCACAAACTTGATCAAGCCAACATTACAACATTATCTGCTTACTAACATTACTAATTATAGTTTCTCCTTATTTATAACATAATGAATGGATGTTGTTCACAACATAACATTATCCATATAACATTTAAATTTATGTGGCAATAGTCAATGAGCATTATGTATATAATCGTAATGTTTATAACATTGTCCACAATTTAATAGGTAACATTCTTCATCACTCATCCACATTGTACTTTACTTTAAAAGCAAATATTTGAAAACCAACAAAAAAACATTTATAGATGGTACAAGCTTGAAGGTGAAGATGAATTCCTTTGAACCAAAACTGGCAGGAATTTCAACAAACGTCGTAGAAAATCCACTTCCGTTCGGAACGAGTTCCGATTCAGAGTCGCCAACTGAACCAGTGAGCCAACAAACGATAGCGTTACTGAGGGCGAAGGTTGTGCCAAATTAAAATTAGTTCGTTTACATTTTTTTTGTCTCCCATAGATTGTCGTGAATACATTAGATAAATTTTCCTTTGTAGAAAAAAAAATACAAAACAAATAACCGGTAATGAAAACAAAAACTGCTTTTAAAATCAAAAAGAATAATACCTATATTTAATATTTTATAATCAATGTTTATTTAAACTCAATATGGACTGCGATTGCAATAATAAAGTCACAATCAATGCAAAAATTTATTTTTAAATCTCAAAAAAGAATTTTTGCGTTGATGTGAATCTCGAATTAACAATGTACTAGTGCAGATCAAAAATATTATGACCATAGGTGTTACTTCTTTGAAACAAAAAAAAATAATAAAATAATAAATAAGAGAGTGAATATTTTATAATGAAGGAGATTAATAGAACAAAATATATGTAGCGTAGAAATTAGATGTAGATTTTAAAGAAGGGATTATAATAAAAAAAGGATAATGATGTTAAAAAGGGAAAATTGACGAAAGAAGAAACGGAACAGAGATTGTCAGTGTAAAACTATATATATTTTTGTATTTTTTTAAATAGTTAGTCAACCGATAGTTTTTAAACCTAACAAAAAGAAAAAGACCAAAAATATGATGATTGTAGATGAGACCCCGTCTAAAATTATACAAAAAAAAACTATAAAAACGAGTGATTTGTATAGCAAAATGTATTAACTTGTTTTCGAATTTATTTGTAGAACTAATCGTAATTGTAACACTAATCGTCACAAAAGAGAATTGGTTCTAGACAACTACGAAGACTGAGTGAATTTTTTCTAAATGGGTAGTTGTAGAATTTTTAAAAAAGATAACAGCTGACATATCTCGTGACAACAAAAAAAAAAATAAAAAAAATAAATTGGCTGACGAAAGAGTATGCAAACGAAAAGTAATTTAAATAAAAATCGTATTCTTAGCGAAAAATTATTAAGAAAAATAATAAAAAATTCCTTTATCGTTGTATAAAAACGTTTCGACAAAAAAGTAAATTGGCCATACTCGTCTAGAGCATACTCTTATAGCGTGTCATTTAAATGTTATAGATTATATTTTACTATTTATAAAGAAAATAACGTGTTAGGGACTTTAAATGAAGACTTAGAAAAACTGAAACTAAAAATGAAGGAATTTAATGAGGTTGTTTTCTCTTCTCTACTTTTAAAACAGTTTCCCGTCTTCCCTTCTAATCCTATTTAATCATTTTCCTATATACCAACATCTTTTTCTTCGATATAAATAAACCTAAATATAAAATAAAATCAAAGTTTTTTAGAGTTTTTATAAAATTTTAAACAATTTTTTTCTTTGTTCATTCCGTTCTAAGCAATGGTGTGGCCTTCGTATTAATGTGTCATTATTAAACAAACATTGTAAAATGTAGTGTATAGTAATAAAAAGCATATCAAGAAATGTATTAACCATAAGTGTTTTATTTTTGTATTTTTATCATTTCCTACCGAAAACCTTATCTCTAAATAATAAAAAAAAAGATTACTCAAAATCAATATTCCTACTAATCTATAATAATTTTTTAAACATTTATCGAAATGTTTATATTTATTACTACCTTATTAAAAAATCCGGAGTGGTTCTAATGATTTAATTTTAAAAGTAAAAAAGAAATAAAACTAAAACTAGAAATATTTTATTTAAACCCGAAACTTTCTAGATCTAGGTCTAGTTTTAGTTCTAGTTGTTAGTCAGCGTTAGATTGTTATATATTTTTATTAAACGAAAAGTAGAATTAAAACTAAATCTAGAACTAGAAACGTTCGGGTTTAGCTGCACATATCTTAAGACGGCTAAACCCGAATATTTCTAGTTCTAGGTGTAGTGTTAGTTCTAATGTTGGTGTTAATTCTAGTTAGAATTGTTATTCAGCGGTAGATTGTTGTATATTTTACATTGAATTAAAACTAGAACTAACACTAGACCTAGAACTACATTAGACCTAGAAAGATTCGGATTAAACCCGAATATACACAGTAACTGTGCTAGTATAAAACTAGAACTAGCACTAGACCTAGAACTAGAATCATTTGGGTTTAGCCGTACGTCTCTAAAGAACGATTCTAGTTCTATGTATAGTGTTAGTTTTAGATTTACACTTGCACTGTCACTAGAATTAACATTAGACCTAGAACTAGAAACATTCGGGTTTAGCCGCGCGTCTCTTAAGACAGATAGAACTATTAAAACTCTAGGTTAACGATGAAGCTATATTTTATTAAAATTTATTTCGGTGCAACAAGTTTCGGAATAACTTATTCCTTCATCAGGCACGACTGAAAGTACATTGTGTAACTTAATTAAAGCGAAATATACAATTAAGTTACCGTCAAATTAAAAGAGTTGGAATTTGTAAAACCACATACGCAATCGGATTGAAAACTGGAGAATTAACAAATATTTCAAAACCATCACAAAAAATTCAAATTGAAATTCAGAAACCTTAAAATGTTTTTTGTAAAAACCAAAAGTTAAAAATTTAAAATCCTGAAGGGCGTGTTATAATATATTTATAATAAATTCTGAAAATTTCAAGGTTAGTATAAGTTTTTCTGAAAAGTTATTATGATTCACGTGTTTCATCGTTAAAAAAGTCAAATTATTATAAAAATCTTATCAAAAGAAAAGGAATTTTTCCAATATTAAACTGTAAAGAAGAGAAAGAGTATTATTTGGTTATGGTTGATAAAATTGGACTATTGGAACAAGTACGAGAAGATGAACTTATCAACCATCCGAGACAGATGGACTCCAAATAATTTTTATTTCATAATTTGTAAGTCATAAACTCCATTACTTAACCAAATAATACCCTTTCTCTTCTTTACAGTTTAATATTGGAAAAATTCCTTTTCTTGTATATTTCCCTTTAATTAAGTAATTAAATTACACAATGTACTTTCAGTCGTGCCTGATGAAGGAATTAGTTATTCCGAAACTTGTTGCACCGAAATAAATTTTAATAAAACAAAGCTTCATCGTTAACCTAGAGTTTTAATAGTTCTATCAATATTGAACGATGAATATTGAATTTACAATTGCTAAATCTAAAGACAGATTCTATACTTCTTTTCATGTTGTAGTAGGGAACGTAATTTTAAGTTAATAATATTTTTTAGTGTTCTGTCAACAGTATCTAGTTTTCTGACAGCTGTATCGAGTCATTTGTGTGCAGTATCTGATCTCCTGCTAACAGTATATTGTCTTCTAAATTAGTATTTAGTTCTTTCCAAACAGTTTTCTTCTTCTCAAAGCATTGTCTAGTCGCCTACAAACAAAAAAAATATTTAATCTCCTATAAGCAATTTTTAGTATCCTGTAAGCAGCATTAAATTCTGCGAGTAGTAAATCGTCTCCTACAAGCAGTATTTAATTTTCTGCAAGTAGTATCTAATCTTCTAAAATCATATTAACTACTGCCAGCAGTACATAGTCTCCTGCGAGCAGTATCAAGTCTTCTGCAAACAGTATTTAGTCTCCTACAAACAGTATCTGTTCCCATACAAGCAGTACCAACTCTTGCGACTTGCTGTACTACAAGGTGTACAAAAAGTATGGAATAATGGTTCTACAGCCTTAACTTCAACTTATATTAAAAAAAGTTTTAAAGAAAAGTTACTTGAAACTATTTTTCGCATATCTTGGTGTACAATAGTGTCTATTCACTTTTCCATTCAAATAAAATGTGGCTTCATCAGAAAATATTATGTTGTTAACGAAGTTCGGATCATCGTTAATTCGGCTCATTATTTCTTCACAAAATTGTACACGTCTATCAAAATCATCTTCTGATAACTGTTGCAGTAAAGCCGGTTTATAGCGATGTTGTTAATCGAATGCAAGAATCCAGTGTGAAATTAGTACCTTGTAGGTCCTTCTCTACTCCTAATTACCGCATTCATACGCCTCGGCATGCTAGCGATTAAATTTTGAATTGTATCTTGGGGAATATTGTCCCATTCTTCAATTACTGCATCCACCAGTTGATTGTGGTTAGCAGGTGGGAGTCTACGACCACGGACCTTTTTTTTAAGATAGTCACATAAGTGTTCTATGAGATTGAGATCGGGACTGTTAGGTGGCCAATCAACAGCATGCAAGTAGTCAATAACCTGTCTAGCCACGTGAGGACATGCATTATCTTGTATGAATACAAAATTAGGACCCAAAAAAGGAGCAAATGGCGTTACGTGTTCAAGTACGATGTTTTCCATTTAATAATCCGCATTCATAGACCTCTCACGTATAGGGACCAACGCTGTGCGAGCGTCGAAGCAAATGGCTTCCCAAAACATTACAGAGCCGCCACCAAACGGCACCCTTGGAGCAATGTTACAACTTGCAAATCTCTCTCCTTGTCTTCGCCATACACGCTCACGTCCATCAGGAGATTTTAAGCTAACCCTCGTTTCGCGAGAGAATAAAATCTTTTTCCAATCATTTACAGACCAATGTTGGTGATTTCGGGCAAAACGCAATCTTTGCACTTTGTGCTCTCTGGTAAATAATGTTTTTTTTTGTTGGTCTCCTGCTCTTTAATTCGGCTTCATTTAAACGTCTTCTGATTGTTCGAGACGATATTGCAATATTAATAATAATAATAATTATAGACTTTATTAGAATGGCATTTCACAAAATAACAATATAAATGTAACTGGTTGGCAAGGGCGAAGTTAAGATAATAGTCTTCTCTTCCACTCAACCCTTCCATAAAAATAAACAAAATATAATAATAATAAAAAAAACAAAAAGAAAACAAAACTAAACTAGGTACAAAAAAAGCTAATAATAATAATAGCGCACCAATTAAAAATAAACGAAAGAAAAAAAGAAATTTTAGAAATAATAATATAATTGCATAAAAAGCAAAACCAAATCATCGCATTCCACGTGTCCCGCCCTGTATATGATCACACTGTTCTTCATATAAATATTTTTTGATCTTTACTTTAAACGCCGGCAAGCTCAACATTTTCAATGATTGGGATAAACTATTATAAAATTTCGGTAAGTTGTAAGAGAATGATCGCTCAAATAATGTAGTCACATGCAGCGGTGGTGTCACAATACCCTTGCTTCGAACATTTAAGCTATGGACACCAGTACGGAATTTAATCTTATCATACAAATAAGATGGACATTTAAGCAACAGTAACTTATGAAAAAATGAAACCATATGGTATATACGACGGTTACACATATTCAGCCACCCAAGATCGATCAGCCTGTGTGAGACATGGCACCCTCGTCGAAGCCCGAAAATCATTCGGAGACATGAATTCTGAACAAGCTGAATCCTTTGTGATGTTTTTAAGTTCAGACAACTATGATATACTGTATGACAAAAGTTAAAATGGCTCAGCACTAAGGAATCGCAAAGCATAACCTCTGTGCTGAGATTTAAAATATTCCTCATGCTGTATATGAGCTTCAACGCAGCAAATGAGATTTTTGTTTTGTTCAGGATGTGCTTTTCGAACCTAAGATTAGAGTCGAGCTGTAATCCTAAATTTCTAGCACACTCCTTAACACCAATACATTCACCACCAATGTTGATTTTAAAATTTTCTGCAATAGAGTCTCGTGCACTCCGCCTGCCAAAGAGCATAACCACTGATTTATTTGAATTTACCCGTAACGAGTGTTTAGTGGATACATCTATCAAATTATTGATGTCCTCACTCAATTTAACTTGAGCAGTGGCCATGTCCGTAGGCAGGAACGATAGATAAATTTGAGAATCATCCGCATAAAAATATGACTATGAATATTTCAAAACTGTCGACAGTTTAGAGGTATAGATACAAAATAGTAGAGGCCCCAAGATAGAACCCTGTGGCACTCCTGACTTCAAGCCTCGCAGTTCAGATCTCCGAACACCCAATTTAACGGCTTGTTGTCTATCTGACACATAACTATCAATCATGCTTACAGCAGAATCATTGAACCCAATGAAGGATAAGATAGCTGATAACATTCTATGATTGACAGTATCAAAGGCCCTACTGTAGTCTAGCAAAACTAATCCAGTAAGCCTATTTTGATCCGCCGCAAACAATACGTCATCAACTATATGCGTTAATGCTGTATCGCAACTGTAGTTCGCACGAAATCCAGACTGTGTCCTAGGCAAAATATTATGCTAATCAACAAATTCCCGAATTTGGTCATTCATAATTTTTTCTAATACTTTAGACAAAACAGGTAAAATACTAATAAAATATTACGAACATTACGAACGTCTAATAGCTGATATTTTAACACATTACTAGTGATTGTCCGATTTCTACGAGCGGATACTCGCAGAACTTTGGATGGTACATCGTTTTCGTCCTTGCCCTGATCTTCGAATGTGAGATCCAGTTTCGATATACCATCTAATGATACGACTTATAATGGAATGATTCCTTCCTAACACATTGGCAACATAACGCATCGAGTAACCCTCATCCAGCAGAGTTGATGCTCGTACTGCCTCTTTCACCGATAAATTTCTTTGGTGATTCATTTTTCGCATTGGTAGATGAAACTGTAAACACCTATGTGAAAATCAATCACACGCCAAAGCTTCACTCTTACAGAAAAGTTGTCTAAACCGTAACTTTTTGAAAAAAAAAGAGAGTTTTAATCAAAAGCGATTTTATCTACGGTTTATAACCTTAAAAACAAAGTATTCGTTGTTAATATCTGTTTTAAATGTCAAAGAAGATCCATAGCCTACTAGCAGTAAAGCTAGTAAAGTACAACTTATCATTAATTAAAAAATAGTGGAAAAATGTGAGTGGTGTGTTAATTTTGTCCAGGAGTTTAGTTCTAGGTCTAGTGTTAATTCTAGTTTAAAATAAAGAATTGCACTTTTTGTAATGGATATTTTATTATATTTTCATTCTACAGGTTTCGACTCAACTTAGAGTCATCTTCAGGAACACGTCACAATTTGAATTAAAACCATGGTACTATTATTGAACATTAATTTGTTCGTGATTAAAAAACAGTAAGGATATCAAGAACTTAATAATTGCGTAATTATAGGTGGATGTGATGATCGATGAATTGAAGGATTCATCAGTAAGGATGATGAATTGAAGAATTCATCAGTAAGGATGATAAATTGAAGAATTCATCGATCATCACATCCACCTATAATTACGCAATTATTATTATGCTATCAGTAAGGATGATGAATTGAAGAATGAATTGAAGAATTCATCAGTAAGGATGATGAATTGAAGAATTCATCGATCATCACATCCACCTATAATTACGCAATTATTAAGTTCTTGATATCCTTACTGTTTTTTAATCACGAACAAATGTTTAATAATAGTACCATGGTTTTAATTCAAATTGTGACGTGTTCCTGAAGATGACTCTAACAAGGGAAGTATCAGAACTGTCCCTCACCGATTTTGTTGAAATTTGGTACAGCGATAGTATAGCCAAAAATAAGGTTTACGTATTTTTTTATACGTGCTAATAAAGCCCCTGGGGCGAGTTATAAGGGTTGGAAATCGGGGCGAAATATATATATTCGCTTATAGGCTGAAAACGAAAATAGCTACCGAAATGTGGTAAATGTAAACTGATATTCATTTTCAAAGAGCTTTCCATTGATATATCACACATATATCTGAGGGCTTGAGGGGGTAAACTACCCCTAGTTGTTTGGAATATTTTAAAAACTACCGTGTCGATTTTGGCGATATTAAGTATCCTTATAGTACGTTTAAAAATATTGATTACGTGTTTTTTCTTATATGCCTCTGACCATCCCCTACAATGTTATGGGGTATGATAGATAACCCCTTTCCTTAAGAATAATGTGATAAACTGTTACACTTTTGAACAATATTTTGAAGAAAATCATTAATTAGATGTAAATTAAGATTTACGCAGTAAAATAAACCCTATACGACATTAAGGGGTGGCTGGGGTTAACTACCCTAACCACCCCATAATTTTTTTTTTTTGCGAAAATTGTTTGTCGATTTTGGTGCAATTTACCACGATGATTTTTTTATACGTTATGTAGTACTATTGTAAGAACTTACAAGGGTTAGAAGTTTGGTGTAGAAAATATATTTTCGCTAATAACTTTCATACTCCTACAGAAAAAGCTTTTCTATCCTTATTCTATTTAAATAACACAAAAGTTAAGATAATTCTATAAATATTTATTAATAATAAGTTAAAAGGCAACTGAAAAAAAAATAAAGTAAAATACTTTTTTCTGTTTGTACTTTTATTAAAAATGAATTTATTGTTTTAAATTCTACCGGTTTCGGTTTATTTACAAAACCATCTTCAGGAACCTTCGAATCTCGTCAATTTATTTTAAACGTCTCTCGTGATAATTAACATCTTGATTTTCTAGTAAACGTTTTTATTGAAATGAATCTGTGTCTTTATTTTTGGTGTAATGTGTGTTATGCTTAAACTTTCGGACAGGAAATGTTTACAACAATATGAAAAAAAATGGTTAAGTATCAAAAATTGTATTCTACATTGTTAGAATCCTCTGGTACGTTTGAACCGAGGGTAATAAGTACAATGTTCAAAGCAGATAACATATTCGTTTTGGCATCAAAGTCTGGTAAACCGACTTCTGCTCATATGAAAAATTGGCTACAAAATGTCTTTTTCCCAAACGCCGGACCCAAATCATCACTATTACTGGATTCTTGGAGTGGCCACTGCGCTGAAATTATTAGTGAAGTAACTCCTTCGGATGTTAAGTTTAAATATTTGTCTATACCTGCAGGGACAACAGGTCAAATTCAAGCCCTAGATGTAGTTGGTTTTAGAATATGGAAAAATTTCATTAGAAGATTTTCTGATCAAGTTATTCTCTACCAGTACGATGTCAATTTGTATCAGCGAGATAACATTTTAAAATTGCAATCCTTAACGCATAACCAGTTGTCTCCCCCACGATTTATTAATGTTTTTAAATACGCCTAGTTTGCATCTGGATATATAGAGGAGAGACCAGAACAGTTTGAAAATCCCGTGGAGGTTTGCTTTTCCAATCAAAACCTACGTGCGATATCTGTGGAGAAATTTCAACATTATTTTTATAACATTATTTCAATGATTTTCATTATTGCCAACAATATATTGAATAAAAAAAAGAAATTAAATTAATAATGTAGAATACAATTTGTGATAGTCAACCATTCTTTTGTCAGTTACTTTTTAACTCATTATTAATAAATATTTATAAAATTATCCTAACTTTTGTGTTATTTAAATAGAATAAGGATAAAAAACATTTTTCTGAAGGAGTATGAAAGTTATTAGCGAAAATATATTTTCTACCCCAAACTTCTAACCCTTGTAAGTTCTTACAATAGTACTATCTAACGTATGAAAAAATCAACGTGGGAAATTGCACCAAAATCGACAAGCAATTTTCGCAAAAAAAAATTTTTTTGGGGTGGTTAGGGTAGTTAACCCCAGGCACCCTTTAATGTCGTATAGGGTTTATTTTACTGCGTAAATCTTAATTTACAACTAATTTATGGTTTTCTTCAATATATTGTTCAAAAGTGTTACAGTTTATCACATTATTCTTAAGGAAAGGGGTCATCTATCATACCCCGTAATTTTGCAGGGGATGGTCAAAGGTAAATAAGAAAAAACACGTCATTAATATTTTTGAACGTATTATAAGGACACATAATATCACCAAAATCGACAGGGTAGTTTTTAAAATATTCCAAAAAACTAGGGGTAGTTTACCCCCTGAAGCCCTCAGATATATGTGTGATATATCAATGGAAAGCTCTTTGAAAATGAATATCAGTTTACATTTACCACATTTCGATAGCTATTTTCGTCTTCAGGCTAGAAGCGAATATATATCTTTCGCCCCGATTTTCAACCCTTATCTCTCGCCCCAGGGGCTTTATTAGCACGTATAAAAAAATACGTAAACCTTATTTTTGGCCATACTATCCCTGTACCAAATTTCAACAAAATCGGTGAGGGACAGTTCTGATACTTCCCTTGTAAGTTGAGTCGAAACCGGTAGAACGAAAATATAATAAAATATTCATTACAAAAAGTGCAATTCCTTATTTTAATACGAATAATTACACCAAAATTCTAGTTTAGTTGTTATTCAGCACTAAATTGTTGTATATTTTTATTAAATTTAATTTTATAATAAAAAGTTTTCCAAAAATATTATTGATGCATTTTTTTTTTGTTAACACGCAACCACTTATACGCTAAATAAAACAAACAATTCTTAAATTAATTGATAACTATTTTTAATTTATATTATCGACCCAATCATCGGAATTACTGATTACTCATTTATCAAACAACAAATACAACTCATTATCAAAAAAATTCACCAACAATCCCAATTTGACAGGAAATAAGTGAGGTTAGGGCACTATTACTTGTTGATTAAAGTTTTTGACGTATGTCATTGACATTTCGATGATTCTCCTTCGACCGTGGACGTCCGGAAAAACGACGTTGGGTATGTTAATAAAAAAACCGATTAAAGCATACAAGAGAGATAAACAAAAATCAGCGATTTTAATTTTAATTATCTCAATGTTTTCTTTGTAGGTTGTGAGGGCAAAACATGATTTATTATTATTTAGTCAGCGTTGAGTAATACATTGAATTCAATAATTTTATTAATTACATTTGCACAAAACAAAAAGGAACATGGCTAGAGACACGGTTGATTATGAAAAACAATATCAGGAAGATTTAGAAAGAGCTCAAGCTTTAAGTCTTGAATCGTTAGCTTTGGAACAGTTTAAAAAGGAAAAATTAAAGAAGGAGTTATCTACCGTTGGAAAAAATGGAAAAACTACCAGTGGTAAGGATTAGTTTGATTGTAATTTTGTTTTATAAAGAATTCTTTTTATAGTAAGTCGTGCCTCTTCAATGACTGAAACAGATACAAATCGAAACGAAAGACTTCAAGTTAAATCAAGACCCAGACCGGGTACTTTACAAACAAATCCAACTACACCTTTAATAGCACCACCTCCCCCGATTGGCCAAAGAAGAAATAGCTCAACATCAAATAATTCTAGCGTTGAAATTTCAACACCTGATTTAATCAGTTTTAGTTCTCCGCCGCCAAATAACAAAGTTTTAGATCTACAATTGTACGATTCTTATTATTTTTATTATTTTCATTTAATATTAAACCACTTTTTTAGATTTAATAATTTACCAACTCCGCCACAAAGTCAAACACCCCAACAAATACCATATCAACCATTTCAACAATCATTATTTTCCACTAATAACCAAATAACTCAAGGTTATCAAAGACCAATTTTGTCATTGGGCGATTATGGGTGGAAGAGTCAAGTTTTTCCAAAGGATAATAATTTTCCAATCAAACCGATTAATTTGAATTTAAATAACAGCAATTTGGTGTATAAGGGAAGTTCGATCCAACCAAATATCTATGCTATTACATCAAAACAAGATGGGAATGGGTCAAATACCCCAACGGTAAGTGATTTTTTTAATTTAAAATTTTTGAAAGTTTAATGACAGTTAACTGACAGTTTTTAGTTTAATTATTTTCACATAGATGTCGCTAATCGTCAAAAATCATCTAAAATTAAATTTAATTATAATTCCTTATAAACTGACCATAGCAATTAATTTTTTTTAAATTCAATTATAAAACATTCTCGTTTCGTTTTAAATACTTTTAAAGGAGTTTTCACCTCTTTTTAACATTTTTGAAAGTTTAATGACAGTTAACTGACAGTTTTTAATTTAATTATTTTCACATAGATGTCGCTAATCGTCAAAAATCATCTAAAATTAAATTTAATTATAATTCCTTATAAACTCACCATAGCAATTAATTTTTTTTAAATTCAATTATAAAACATATTCTCGTTTCGTTTTAAATACTTTTAAAGGAGTTTTCACCTCTTATTTGCGAAACGATGAATTCCAACCTAAAAGTACAACTACTGAAAACAAACTATTTTTCTTACCTTAAATTCCGTTGGATTCAATTCTATGTTGATGTTTTAACCATGCGCAATCCTACTTTAACTCCTAATGAATAAAATAAGTGTTTGTTAACCTCAACAATACTAATTACTCGCGTTAACATTGATATCACGTTTGAAAAACTCGTTAGCGTACCTACACACTTTAATCACTTTGATTATTACACATTGTTACCGATAGCATGCAGTTCAAGTAATGACTCGACCGTTTTTAGTCTTTAAAACGTTAAAATTTAATTTTTAAAAAGCTTTAAAATGTTCGTGTCAGGTGTTTAATGTGAATGTAGGTGCGGGTTTGTTTATTTCAATATTTTTTGGGTAAATAAATATATTTTAGTTAAATAATTATTTATTGGTTAAAATATTAAATTTTTGACATTTTATTTTTTAAAATTCATTTAAATTTTAATTTTTTTTAGTTTTGAAAAGTAAGGTGTGAAGTTAGTTATTAAAAAATAATTTAAAAATTACCGCCATTTATTATTTGGAAGAATTTTGTGTTAAAACAACTAGATAACATGGTTAACGACCTACCGCAATGTTACGTGGGAAATTATATGAGAATTAGAATTAAGACTTTGAGGCATATCCTTAATTAAATTTAACCTTGTAATTTTAACTCCTACTGTAAAAGTTGAAATCTTCTACGTTTTTAAACGCTAGTTACGACCTGGCACGATATCAACACGTATTTTTAGTGTTTTTGTACGAATACGTTGTTTAACTATTTATTTGTTATTAGTGTATTTGGTGTGTTTTAATTTTAACTAATTATTTATTATTAATTTTATTTATTTCTTTTTAGATTCCTCCAGCTTTACCACCAAAAAATCATCCATCAAAAGCACAAATTCCACCTCCAGTTCCATCAACATTGAAGCCTCAAATTCCGAAATTCTCCACAAGTAATTTAATAGACTTAACCCCGTCCTTAGATGATAAAAACAGTGTTAGAGTGAGCATTTTAAAAGATTTTGATCCATTATTGAGTGGTTCTGATGGTCCAACAAGACCAATGAGTCCTGATTCTTCAAGTAAGATTCTATAATTGTTTTAATTTGGCTTATTTATGTTTGGGAAATGTTTAGGTGAAGAGGCAGCATCTATGTGTGAGAGCGTTTATGATGAATATGACCCCTTTGATTATATTTATTCTGGGTCTGGTGGAAATAGTACTTCTGAACCTATTTATGCTTCTATTGCGAGCAAATCTGATTATAGTCCAACTCCTCCTTTACCACCGAGAGTTAACTCCACTCTGGATAGAAGAAAAGTTCATAAAGATAAGGTACCTAATTTATTATAAACAATCATAAAGTTATTATTTAATTTTTTTTGTGTAGGATGAACGAAAAACTCTTCTTTTTGAAAACGTCCGTATGATTACTTTGAGGCAAGCAACCAAAGATGCCGATTTAAGCGCGTTTTATAAAATGGTTTTAGATGTGAGAAGTAAGTTTTATTGTTTTCATCAATATTTTAAAGGTTTTATATGATTCTTTTTGTTATAAGAACAATTTAGATACAATGATCCAAATACAAATATGGGCCTTGTGGTTAGTCCAATGGTTGCTTATAAGTATAAAGACGCAACTAGCATAAAATTAATCGTTTATCCTCATTTTGATGGTTCAGATCCAACTCAACCCATGAGTTTTACTTGTGATGGTAAGTCTTTCTATCATTAATTATCTAATTATACCCTAACTGTGTTATCTTGTCCTGTGTAATATTTTAATGGATGAAGGATTAGAATAAAGCTAAAATAATTTTTTTTAATGTCATTGAAGAATTAAATTTACAGTTTCCTGTAAATTACGGTACTATAGCTAAAAATTAAAAAAAACATATTTTTCCAATCCATAACAATGCAATCGATTAAATATTTCCGTATTAACAGTTGGTGTAATAAAAATAATTATTTGTTTTTAAATACCAGAAAAATAATACCCGTAATTTGCAGGAAACTGTAAATTTCATTTCTTCGACGACACTAGATCGGCAGCGTTTAAAAATTTTATAAAAAAAGTTTATTTTTTTAGATTTATTCTAAAACAATAAGAAATAGACCTGTCGAACCCCATATTTTAGTAATCAGAAAAAAATAACGAATTTAAGTTGTTTTCATTAAAAAAAAACGAAAATTGTGATATCTCAAAATCTAAAACCGAAAAATTTTTTGGACTACGTCACCAAATTCTCTGTAAAAAAGTGTCCATATAATGTATTAGTTATAATACTCCACTTATAATAATAACCAAGATAATTGCACTTGCTGGTTTTACGATATTTTCAATTTTGGCTTCTAGGGGAAAAACAAAAGACGATAGCGCTTTGAGGTTTTCGACATTGGAATTTATTTAAAAAAAGAGGTCGAGACATGTAAGCTATTTCTTTTTCTAACTCTTATAGTTTTCAAGCCTATTCGGACATCGAATTTGAACCACCCTGTACAAGTGGGCTAAATTGGAAACTTTTAAAGAGAAACTCTTCTTTAATTTTCCTCTATCTTCTATAAGAGATAGAGGAAAAATGATATCAGTGTTTGAGGCTCGATTTTTATAAGAAACTTAATGGCGAAAACCGCATATCGATATCTCTTACTGTTTCACAGATACAGGTGTTTTTCAAAAAAGTGCATTTTCGAAAAGTCATTTCCAAAACTTTTCTAAAGCAACTTTTTATGTAGAATTCGATGGAATAAGATAGCCTTCCCTCAAAGCAATATTTTAGTTCTCTGCATTCCCCCGAGATTGTATAAAACAAACTACTCGCGTACGAAGCATTTTGGCCTTCTAATCCGGACATTTGATTTCGGCAAGTTGAAGCGCAGTTCACGTTAGCTAGACTTAGCAATGAAAAAACTAAATTTAACGTTCTTTTGGCAAATTTACCTACTGAGATAATCTTCACCGAGGTAGATATCATTCATAATTCTCCAGATATGAATCCATAAATCTATAAATGTTAATTGAAAGGTTATCTTTGTGTGAAGAAAAACGTCTGGACGATATTCTGTTAGGTTCACAAATGGGAGATCAAAAACCGTCAGATTTTTATCGAGCGATGTTGACCACATTTGTTGTTGAAATTATGGCAAAAGACACTACCTCGTGTTGTTTCTGTGGAATTCCTCGCTTCTGACAAAGAGGACGTTGTGGATATTCTTCCTATTGCCGACAGGGTGTGGGAATCAATGAATTTGACGTTGACCTCAACACACCTCTCGGAACATCTCGGAAGTTCTATAACATCGCACCACAACATCACAGCACGACGAACTACTAACCACAATTCAAAATCTGACGTTAACGTGTCAAACACTTTTGACTACCATTAACCATTACACAACAACAACAAGACTAAAAATGTAGAAAACCAAATAAATTGTTTAACTACTCAATTTAAAAACATTATACCAACAAATACGTCGAAAAGTTGTAATTGTAGCCAAAAACTTTGCTAAACTAATAAAGGTTTCAAAAGTAAAACAAAACTTTTCCAAATTTAAAATTTTGACTAAAAGTCAACCTCA
The DNA here is from genome assembly GCF_036711975.1 of Onthophagus taurus. NCBI lineage: Eukaryota > Metazoa > Arthropoda > Insecta > Coleoptera > Scarabaeidae > Onthophagus > Onthophagus taurus. The sequence continues at coordinate 6,103,095 of NC_091968.1, read as the reverse complement.
AGTTACGGTAAATTCTATCAATTCGAGACTTTTCATTTTTGACAATTGACACTGGAGCTGACATTTCGGTTCTACCTCGCAAATTAAATCCGAAGCGTAACCAAGATACCAACTCAAACCTTTCTGCCGCTAATGGTACTATACTCTGTTTTTAAACCAAGAGGAGTAAACGCGAAAGTCAGATTTACATTAAGAAAAATCACCAGAAAATATCACTAGATATTTTGGCGGTAAATTTAAATAAATAATAATTATTATTTATTTATTTACTTATTATTGTGAAATTTCTTGTGAACGACTATTAGGGTCACGATCCATATCTTGTTCTAAAAAGAACAGATTTCACTCAACTAAATTGAAGACGCAAAAGGGTTTAAACAAAATTTACAACAATGACACGAAACTGTCGAATTATCAATAACCTAACCTTCAAATTCAAAATCAAAATTCAAAATTGCCTGTGTGTGAACCTTCCTCGCATTCAACCAATCACGTGCAAGGTCAATCTGAAATTCAAAATCAAAATTCAAAATTGCCTGTGTGTGAACCTTCCTCGCATTCAACCAATCACGTGCAAGGTCAATCTGGTGACAAATTTAAAATACTCCTCCTGGTTTAAAAACAGAGTATACAATTTTATCGTTTTTAGAGATTTTCATGCTATCTGGTAGGTAAAGGTGTAACTTATCCTAGAAAAAATATGCAGAATACCGAAAGACCTAAAATACCATTTGTTTTAAAAGTTTGTCTTATTTTATAACTTCGCCATTTGTGGTTTTAAAGAAAAATGTTTCAAATAAAAAATTCTTTATTATCGCATTTTTTGGCGATACTTGCTTGTTTACATTGTTCTTTGTTTCGTTGCTATGGCAACCAATATTGTTATTTTAAATGGAATGCATCAAGGACAGTAAAATCTAATGCATATGTTATAGGGATGCGTATGTTTTGTTTGCACATTTTAATAGAGCATAAATCCCTCTACGAGATGAACATATCAAATCATATGATTGTATTAGAACAAAGTCGAGAAAAAATGCGTTCTCTGGATTTACCTGGCTACACATATTACTATATTACACGATCCACAGTATCCAAAATATTAAAAAAAAAATTTAACACCGGAAGCGTTAAAAAACCTTCCAAAAAGTTGATGGCCGAAGACAGTTACCAATGACCATACATTATTAATTATTCATAATTGTTGAAACTAATTTTTTTGACATTTAAAGCTGTCAACGGCGTTACTTCGGCGCCTACTTTTATTGTAATTAGCTGATTTAAGACTTTCAAAAAACGCATTTTTTCTCGATTTTTTTCTTATACCTCTATCAAAGTATGCAACAAAAATATATGTATCTTGTTTAAAATAACAATATTGGTTGCCATAGCAACGAAACAAAAACAATACAAATAAGCAAATATCGCCAAAAAGTGCGTTATGATAAATAAAGAAACTTATATTTGAAACATTTTTCTTCAAAACCAGAAATGTCAACCAAACAAAACGTAACAATGTTAATCTATTTGTAGAGTCTCTGAAGATGGCCAAGAGCCGAAACTAGTTAGACTTAAATTCTATATAAAATAACAACCAGTTTAAAAGTACAAAATCAAACTCTAGATTATTTACTCATCATTTTGACTCTAGTATTTGTGAAGCACCTGTATAATCTTGTGATAGCTGTCATCAGTGTTGTGTGATCAAAATAGACAGACTCCAAACAATTTTGATTAGTTTGAGCTTGTTTATTCTGAGAAGTCTTATATTTTTAGAGAGATGATTTTTCTCAACATTGTTAATTTGTCGTTTAGTCAAGTGATGCATAACACGGTCCAATTAGTACATACGGTAAAAAAATGCTTACAGTTTTATTAAGTCTAAGAAAGAATTTCCCATTCGTATTTACCATAGCCAATGTTAGTAAACCAATCATTGGTGCGGATTTCCTTCATGCATTTGGTATCTTGATGGATATAAAAAAGAAGCGATTAGTAGATTCGAAAACCAATTTGTCTTCAATCGGTTCCATTGTCAAAAACACTATTCCAACTCCCAAATTTTTTTCTTTTGAAACCAAATACACAACACTCTTACATTTTTTTCCAAAATTAACATCTACACCGGACATTACAAAACCAGTTGAACATAACACTAAACACCGAATTGTTACCAACTCCACGCCCAAATTGTGAACAAACACAGCATCACAAAAAAAGATTCGAACAGATGATGACATTAGGAATCTGCCGACCCTCCTCTTTTTCTACAGCGTCGCCTTTTCACATGGTTCCTAAGAAAGATTCCAATGATTGGAGACTATCGACAAGTCAACAACAGCCTCTTTGCTAGTCGATCTCGCTTTCATAATCACTCCAACGCTGGTGGCTGTGGTGGAGTCGGTTTTTACATTAAGTCCACATTAAGACTCTGAAATTTAATGTTGTTCTTCAAGAGATATCTCCTGTTATCGAGCTCCTTTGGTTTGAACTTGTCAATGCTCCTTAAAATAGCATTGGCGAGTTTCTCTCTCGTTTCGAGGATGTTCTGTCTTATCTTGCTTCAACATCGGAGGAACTTGTCTACATGGGTGATTTTAACATAAATGGCTTAGATATTAATGGCTGTTATAGCAGTCGGTTCATTCCTACTATTGAACAGTTTAGCCTTCAACAAATTATCTCGAGCCCAACTCATGTCACCGTCTCCTCCGCCACATTGATTGACTTTGTGATTTTAAATATAGATGCTCCTGTTCTTGAATCGGGTGTGACAACTATACATAACATTGTTGATCACTCACTTATCTTTCTTTCCTTGTCTTTTGATTTGCATCGTTTTACAATTAAAAGCATTACTTATAGAGATTTCAGAAACTTTAACTCTGAAATTATTCTGGATCAGCTGAGGGCTCTTCCTTGGCAGGAATTTTTGCACCAGTCGAATATTAACGATAAAGTTGATTCCGCTGATTCCATTAACAATTTTTGCCTATCCTCTCAAAATAACAGCCCTGGTGATGCAGATCTTATACAATTCTATAATTATAATTATTAAACTGTACTTTTACACTAACTTATAATTTTTTTTTAGTCACTACAAGTGTTGAACACGTTACAATGCAATTAATTTGCGGATTGGACGCTCCTCAAATATATCAATACACCTTAAAAGTTTGGGGATACAACGAATATTTAGCGCCAACAAGTTTATTATGTGATTACGAATATGTTCACACTTGCATTAAATTGGATGAAGATATCAAATTGATTTTAATACCTGATAATAAAGTTGATAAATCCTTAGCTAGAACAGTAAGAAATATATTTTTCTTTAAAACTTGTTTTTATTGAAGCAAAATTTTAGCCCCAAGATGATGCGGCTCAAATTAAATTAGAAGATATCCTACCGAACGAACCTGTTTTACCAATTTCGTATGATAATTTAAAAATTTTATTGGGTAAATACTAATCATTTTATTTAAGCATTTTTTTATTATTATTATCATTATTTAGAAACACTAGAAAATGAAATGAAAAAGCTTGAAACAGCGGCTGAACACATCGATAAAACCGACACACCAAGTTCGTTACCATCCTTACAACCATCAGGTGTTATCCAATCGGTTAAACTCGTCGTTAATTTAATGGGAAACTTGGAAACTATCGATATAACGGAAGCTTTGGAAGCTTTAAGGGATCGATGTAATCAGTTTTTACCAACAACTTTAAACGTAAGTGATTTTTTTATGTTTTTAACCTTTATATCGTTTTTTTTTGTTGTTGTAGGATACTTGGAGTGAAAAACCTATGTCCGAAACTATAAAAAATAATTGTGAAAAAATAAGAAGTTCTATTCAGGGATTAATCGATATGTATTGCCAAGCATTTCGAGTTGATTTCGAATGGGTTCATAGAGATGATTTTTGTGATTGTAAGCTCTAACTGTTACTGTTGAGTTGTGGTAACGTTTTATTAAAATCAACGATAAAACCTGTTACCTGTTCGTTTTTAAGTGGCCATCTGCTTCTCGCACCCGCCAGCTTTTCCAGTATATAGACTAACTAACTCTGTAGTTGATTTCGCTGTCTCTCAATCGCCTTCGTGATCAGCATCGCTGTTAGTGACTTATTCGATATAAAATACGAAAGTTTTCAGTTTCTTTGAGATATCGAATTATCCTCTTTACTCGCTGTCAGTCAGCCAGACTTGGTTTTGAGACCGCTCGTGCTGCCACTCCAACTGCAAATGTGCACAACCTCACGATATAGAGTACTTCCAGTTATGTCTACTCTTTCTTTATGTTTATCAAAAGCTGCATACTGGGTGTTGCGATGGGTTTGGCATCTCCTAGTCCACACTTTTCAAGAATAACCAGCCTGGCTAATATAAATTCCTTCATCCCTACTCTACAACCTTTCACCACAAGTCGAGCCTTTGCGTTGTTCATCATTTGGTAAATCTACCAAATCCCACGTGTGATTTTTTTCATCTGATCACGAGCACTCATCTCATCACCCATTGCCTTCTTCGACAAATTTTTATGTTCAGACTTTATTATTTCCTCATATGTGGCTGGAATTCGGCCAGAAAAGAAGGCAAAATAAGCGCAATTGCCCAAATTCTTTCCTGGAATATCAACCACATCATCATCAAAATGACTAGGCAATTTTTGAACTCGTTTTGGACGATCTTCATTTGTGTGTTCTCAGCTGTCGTCGCTCAATGATCCTGACTTGTTCTTTTCCTCATTGTTGGCTTCAGGTCCCTGAGTTTGAAAGTTATTCTTCAAATCACTCTCTAAATTGTCCATTTGATAAGCCCGATTTAAATTTGGTGCCATTTTTTTCTGTGCAATTGGCAGTGCTGAAATTTGACAGCTGTCATCTACGATTGCTTCAATTATTAATAATTCGGCGCTAAACAAAGGAACAACGTGTTATCATTGTGAAAACCCATTACAAATATGGGGAAAGTTACGCCGAAACCGCGGGCAAACTTCGCGGAATTGAAAGTGCACCAAATGTGTCAACAATTCGAAGAGTAATCAATAAATTTGAAGAAACTGGGTCGATTATGGACAGACTTACTGTCCATGTGCGTCGACGTACCGGTTGATCTCGCGAAAACATCGCTGCTGTAAACGAGAGTGTCGTCGAAAATCCGGGAACATCAATTCGGCATCGTTCACAACAACTTCAAATTTCGAGAAGCACCATGCAGCGAATTCTGACGAAGGACCTCCATCTTCGTCCCTACAAGGTTCAGCTGACCCAGGGGCTCAAACCAACAGACCATTCACAGCGCCGCCAATTTGTTCAATGGTTGATGGAGCAAAATGAAGTGAATGCCGATTTTTTGAAAAAACTTATCTTCAACTGGCCACCGAGATCGTGCGATTTCTTCCTCTGGGGTTTTGTGAAATCTTATGTCTATGCCAATGCGCCACGGACTATTCCCGAGCTCAAGGACGAGATAAAACGCGTCATCGGTGAGCTAAAACTGCAACTCTGCAGAAACATCATCGAAAATTTCATGAAAAGAGCAAGGATCTGTGTGCAAAGCCGCGGGATTCATTTCACGCTTAATCGGAACATGTGTGCTTTATAATGCAGTAAAAATATCACCACTCGCTCAAAAACTATGGGTTTTATTGCTAAATTAAATCGGGCATTCTTATGGGGTGTCTCAGCGAGACCGGTTATTAGACGTTTCTGGGGTTCTGGCGAAAATAAAAATTTGAGAATTCAGACTTAAGTATTATCAATTACGATCTCTTCGTCTAAAATATTTTCAGATTCCTTGCACTTCCGGTTATACCGGAAGTCGCCACCAACTTTATTTTTTTAAATGGAACACCCTGTATATTTTTACATATTTGGATTTGTCTGTTTTCAAGGTTTATAAATAACTTTACTTTTTGCAATTTGATTCGGTCGTTCTCGAATTATTCGAATTTTTCTAGAAAAATCTGCTCCAGCAGACATTTGTTCAAAAAATCAGAAAACACTCAATTTTTGGGATATCAATTTAGGATTGAGAACATGCTTAAGCAACATGATGGAGTATGTTTTGGTGCCGAGAACTGCGGTCTAGAACGTTTGATCACTTTACTATGGCACGTTAACTTTTCAAAATTTGGAAGTACCATAACTTCATTTTTTTAAATAGCACCCCCCATATTTTATTTTTTAGTCGTCTTCGGTGTCTCATTCTACATCTTCTATATCCCATATGACCCACACCTAATATTAATAGATTGGGAGATAATTAGAGTTTTTTAAAAGAATGCACACATATCATATGGATATTTAGCCTAGTGTGCCATGAAAAACAAGCCTTCTCAATGAGTTCTTGTCAAAGACTCACTTGTTTACGTCACTTAATGCTAATAATTATCTGTTATGTCCCTTAATATTAGTACTGAAACGAGTTAAAATCGATAACAATAACGAAAGTAATATTTACACAAATCAAGAAATTCTTAATTTATTTTTTTTGCATGAAAAGAGCGACAAAGTTCGTAGTATGATTCCCAGATCTTCTTTGGCAGCTCGAATTGAGGTGTTGGGACTGGGCTCGAAATAAGCCAAGGTATTCACCTCTTCCGTTGCATTATCTACTACATTTTTTGGTCAGTTTAACACGTGATTAATTGTTCCAAAATGCAAAAAATTTGCTTCTATTCCTCTAAATTTACCTTTTGTCATCGGAGATAAATGTGGATAATTTTCATTAAACATTCTGCAAGTTCTACTAAGAACTTTGTCGCACTTTTCATGCACAAAAATAAATAAATTTACGTTATTAATATCCATTTTAACTGGTTTTAGACTCACAAGCATCAAACAACCTAAATTAGACTTTGACGTTTATTAATGAGTCATTAAACATTTGTTTTCCATGGCACACTAGGTTAATATCCATATGATATGAGCATTTTTCAAAAAACCCTAATTATTTCTCAAATTATTAATGTTAGGCATAGGACATATGGAATATAAAAGATGTAAAATGAGACGCCGAAGACGACTAAGTAATAAAATATGGGGGGTGCCATTTAAAAAAATGAAGTTATGGTGCTTCCAAATTTCGAAAAGTTAACGTATCATGGTAAAGTGATCAAACGATCTAGACAGCCGTTCTTGGCACCAAAACATACTCCATCATGTTGTTTAAGCATGTTCTGAATCCTAAATTGATATCTCAAAAATTGAGTGTTCTATGATTTTTTGAACAAATGTCCGCTGGAGCAAATTTTTCTAGAAAAATTCGAATAACTCGAGAATTGCTGGTTCAAATTGCAAAAAGTAAAGTTATTTATAAACCTTCAAAACAGACAAATCCAAATATGTAAAAATATACAGGGTGTTCCATTTAAAAAAATAGAGTAGGTGGCGACTTCCGGTATAACCGAAAGTGCTAGAAATCTGAAAATATTTTAGATGAAGAGAACGTAATTGATAATACTTAAGTCTGCATTCTCAAATTTTTTGTTTGGCTAGAACCCCAAAAACGTCTAATGACCGGTCTCGCTGAGACACCCTGTATATCCATCTGATTCCTCGAAACAAAAACCGTCGTATTACACGCTTTAGCCCAAAGTTTTTTAGGTAATCCCTTTTGAGAAAGCATAGCACGAGCTATTTCTATTACAATACGATTTTTTCTTTCCACCGCACCGTTTTGTCAAGGCATTTCTGTCATTGCAATCCGCAACATAATACCGCGTTTTGATAAAGTGTGTTTCTAAATTTTATTTAGAAATTCAGTTAGAAAATCAATAATGTTTTAATACGAAAACCTGCAGTATCTGCTTCGTTAAAGAAAGTTTCAAAACACTTTGCTGCCTCATCTTTGGTCTTAAGGCAAATTTTTGTAAAATCGTCTTTTAAAATGAAAGTATACCTTAATCCACCGATAGACTCACCCGACATAGATCCAATCTGATCCGCGTTAATCTGTTTACCAGCTTCCTTCTCGACCCAATGCATTTTTGTAACCGACACAAAATTCATCTTTAATTTCAACACTGAAACCATTTCTATGTAAAAACTTTGCAACGTGTCTTTTATTTTGATGTGCGAGTTTTTCATGCAACACTTGCAACGATTCATTTAGTGACGCAACATTTACGACCACGGGATTCACCGGTTTTACTACCGAAATGTCCAAAATCATCAAACCATTAGATATTGCCTTTCCGGTTACCAAAATCTGTCCATCACGGTTAACGACACACAAACCATTCGCAAGAAAGTGGATTGCGCATCCACTCTTTCTGGCTTGCGCGGTAGAAAATAAATTGTACAATTCTGCATGTACAGGGTGTCCAAATTTCGATGGGTTGGGTTGTCATCTCAGTTATTATGAAAGATAGAAAGTTGCGGCTTTCGCGAACCTGAGCTACTTTTTTGTGAAACTTACAATGGCGCAAACCAAATTTTCGTAGCCCTCTTCGTTTTTGACATACAGGAGTGTTTCAAAATTTACGATTTTCAGACACCCCTGTATCTCGGCTATCCGTAAACGTAAAAACGGGTTCTAATAGATTTTTTCACGTAGAATCTAATGGTGCACGTAGAATTTTTCTAGTCATCACGGTTTTTGAGTTATAAAGAGTTGAGTATTTAGTATTTGAGTTGTGTTTATAACTCAAAAACCGTGATGACTAGAAAAATTCTACGTGCACCATTGGATTCCACGTGAAAAAATCTATTAGAACCCGTTTTTACTTTCTTACTAAGTTTCCGGATAGCCGAGATACAGGAGGTGTCTGAAAATCGTAAATTTCAAACACTCCCTGTATATCAAAAACGAAGAGGGCTATGAAAATTCGGTTTGCGCCATTGTAAGTTTCACAAAAAAGTAGCTCAGGTTCGCGAAAGCCGCAACTTTCTATCTTTCATAATAACTGAGATACCTTGCAAACCCATCGAAATTTGGACATCCTGTACATAATGTTTTTGAATTCACGATTGAGTCATTCATTTTTAACTCTCGCTTGTATGCTCCACTTTCTTATTCCTAGAACTAGTAGATCTTGAGAACCAATTCCAGTTATAGAAATTGGAACCCTCAGTGGTACATACGTCTTAAAGTTTTCTAAGCTTTCTTATCAGCAATCCATGCATCCACACCGCTGGAATTAATATAGCTGGACAAAGCTATCTATCAACGGCTCGTTATTTTTAATAAAACGTTACTGCAACTCAAAAGTTACATTAAATTAATATTAACATAAACAACTTAATTTTTTAGCTAAACTCTCAATAACAGAGATTCAAGACTCTGTGCTTTTAAGAGTTAGCGCGATTCATCGACCCGCTCCCGATTGGAAATATGATAATTTCGTTGTGGTTGCCCAAGTTTTCCATGGAACAAGACCGATTGGTAAACCAGTAGCTACACAACCTTGTGCTTATTTAGCCAGTTTATATCCTAGGATTTTAGTAAACACTTGGTAAGTTTTTATTCTTAAATTATTAAAAATAATGCAATTTTTTTTTCTTTCTTAGGTTAGATGTAGAAGATGTTTTAGTAAGCTCCTTAGCTCGCGAATCCCGTTTAGTACTAATTTTATATGGAAGAACCCTTCAAGCACCTGAAGGTGGTGATAAAGAAGCTGAACCTCAATATAAACAAGAAGAAATCGGTTGGGCTTCGATCCAATTTTTTAATTACGATGGTTTAATGATAAACGGGAACATTTTGCTTTCTATTTGGCCAAAAGAAGCGAATTATTTATATGGACCAGCTCCGAGTGCTGGGACCCACCCCGATCCTAATCACCCCGTTTTTAGTATTATAATAGCTGGAGTTCCAAACTGTTATTTCCCCCCAGTTACATCGGAACTTCTTCAGGATGAAGACCACGGGGATTTTAACAGTTTAGATAATCAAACGCAACAAATGTTGCAGGATGTTGTTGAAAAAGATATGTTGTTTAAAATACCAAGTAATGATCGCGAAGTTTTATGGGAAAAGAGGCATTATCTTTATGATATTCCCGAAGCTTTACCTAAAGTTCTGTTGGCAGCTCATTGTTGGGAATGGGCTTGTTTACCAGATTTACATGGAATGTTAAAGAAATGGAAGCGATTAAAACCTGTCGAAGCTATACAATTACTTTTACCAAAGTAAATTTTTGTTGCTTATTTAAATTTTTAAGTATCAATTTGTTTTTCTAGTTTTCCCGACATTGAAGTTCGAAAATTAGCGATAAGATGGTTACAAGAACTGAGTAGCGATGAATTAGTCGATTTTCTTCCTCAATTAGTAGTCGCGTTAAGACACGAAACTTACGAAGATTCCCCATTAGCAGCTTTCTTATTAAAACGCTCCTTACTCTCACTAAGAGTTTCTCATCATTTATTTTGGTTACTCAGTCATAGTTTACCGGAAAACACCCCCCAGGAGTACAAATTTGAAAATGATAATTCTTATATCGCCGAAGTTAGACATCACAGACGTTTACAATTAATGTTAAGAGCTTTAATGGCCGTTTCGGGGAAAGCTTTAGGAAATTGTTTGATGAAACAAAAATTTTTAAATAAACAATTAAACGACGCGGCTGAAACTATACAAAAAACCAAAGAATCACAACGGATTAAAGTTTTACATAGTTATTTAGATACTTTAAACGCTAATTTAGAGGAGAATCCGACAAGTTTACCTTTATCGCCAACATTACAAGTTTTGGGAATTCAAGTCCGATCATGTTCTTATTTTCCATCGAATACGCTTCCTTTAAAAATTAATTTTCAAGCTAAAGATGCTTCTTTAATACCAGCAATTTATAAGGTGAATTAATAATTTTTTTATAATTTTATCGCTATAATAATTTGTTTAGGTTGGCGATGATCTTCAACAAGATATGTTAGTACTCCAAATGGTTCGACTTATGGATAAATTATGGTTAAAAGAAGGGTTGGACTTAAAAATGGTCACTTTTGGTTGTGTACCAACTGGAAAAAGAATTGGGATTATCGAATTAGTCACAGAAGCGGAAACTTTAAGGAAAATCCATGTTGAGCATGGTTTAACAGGCTCTTTTAAAGATAAACCAATTGCTGAATGGTTAGCTAAACATAATCCATCTGAATTAGAGTATTCTAGGGCTGTTGAAAACTTTACAGGTAATTGTTTGATGTAATTGCTTAACCCTTTGTGTCCCGACGGTATGTACGGTAAGTACCGGTAATTTTAAACTAGGTATCTATTCGGCGTATTTAGCGCTGTCCTTTCTACTATACAAGAAAGAACTTGTATAAAAAATGATGTAATCCGCACTGTAGGGTTTTTAGTAGTGATGGAATGGATAGTGATTTTGCGAAAAGGAGGATCAAAACTTCAAATATCGTTTCCTCAAAAACTAAAAGTTATTTTTCAAAACGGGTTGGTTCATTGGAAAGAGGACACTTTTATTAACACTTTGGGAAATTTTCGTACTCATATTCCAAGAACTGGATTTTATACGAATTTTTAAAATTTAGTCTGCGAAACATGCAAAATTCGAAAAAATTGTCGATCATTTCAAAAATTTATTTCTCAAGAACTGAAAGCGATTTTTCAAAACGGCTTTTTGTATTAAAAAGAGGATACTTTAATTAATAATTGGTGATATTTCCACAAGGATCCTTCAAGAAATTAATTTTATAGCTAATTTTGCAAGTTATCGATGAAAATTGCAATATCGAAAATTTTATGAAAACTTCAAATATTATTTTCTCAAAAACTAAAAGTTATTTTTCAAAACGGGTTGGTTCATTGGAAAGAGGACACTTTTATTAACACTTTGGGAAATTTTCATACTCATATTGCAAGAACTGCAGTTTATACGAATTTTTAAAATTTAATCGGCGAAAATTGTAAAATTCGAAAAAATTGTCGATCGTTTCAAAAATTTATTTCTCAAGAACTGAAAGCGATTTTTCAAAACGGCTTATTGCATTAAAAAGAAGATACTTTAATTAATAATTGGTGATATTTCCACAAGGATCCTTCAAGAAATTAATTTTATAGCGAATTTTGTAAGTTATCGATGAAAATTGCAACATCGACTATTTTATCAAAACTTCAAATATTATTTTCTCAAAAACTAAAAGTTATTTTTCAAAACGGGTTGGTTCATTGGAAAGAAGACACTGTTATTAACACTTTGGGAAATTTTCATACTCATATTCCAAGAACTGGATTTTATACGAATTTTTAAAACTTAATCGGCGAAAACTGTAAAATTCGAAAAAATTGTCGATCGTTTCAAAAATGTATTTCTCAAGAACTGAAAGCGATTTTTCAAAACGGCTTTTTGCATTAAAAAGAGGATACTTTAATTAATAATTGGCGATATTTCCACAAGGATCCTTCAAGAAATTAATTTAATAGCGAATTTTGAAAGTTATCGATGAAAATTGAGACATCGAAAATTTTATCAAAACTTCAAATATTGTTTTCTCAAAAACTAAAAGTTATTTTTCAAAACGGGTTGGTTCATTGGAAAGAGGACACTTTTATTAACACTTTGGGAAATTTTCATACCCATATTCTATGAAATGGATTTTATACGAATTTTGAAAACTTAGTCGGCGAAAATAGCAAAATTCTAAAAAAATTGTCGATTATTTCAAAAATTTATTTCTCATGAACTAAAAGTGATTTTTCAAAACGGCTTTTTGCATTTAAAAAGAGGACACTTTAATTAATAATCGAAAGTGATAACAGCGACAGCTCTGTTAGTAATGAATATGATGATAAATTACAAGCGAAGAGATGAAAACTAGACGAAACTGCAACAAAAGATTTTATATATCGTATTGGGATTGTTACGATGAGGTTGCTAATGACAAACCTGATATAAATAAAGTTGTATTCAATGAAAAAAGTCCTATTGGGGTTGAATGAACTTGATTATTATCTGCACTGTCCAACACCTAAAAGAGATACTAATTCCTGTGAATGGTGGAGAACTAAGTAATAGATTTTTGGTAACTATCTGATATCCGCCCCGATATTAAAAAATGGCCGGATACCGGATAGTTGCCAGATATCCGTTCCACCACTAATTTAAACTTATTCATTCAGATGTGAGGTTTATGTGAGTTTAGTGAAAAGTTGTTTGATAGTGTGATCTGTAAGCAGCTTACAGGTACAATATTGAGATTGATGTAAAAATGAACCAAGCGATACGTTTTGGTTCTTGAACGAAGCTTTGACTGATGAAGAACTTTTGGTTGAAGCTGAAAAAGTTTGTGTTGAGTTAGAAAATCTCCTGTTGGATAACTCTGAACAGACAGACATAGAAAATGAAGAAGATGACATTGTTATTACTAGTGCTAGTGAGGAAAGTGACACTGAAGTGGTAAAAATACATGGCAAAGGGCCCAAGAAGAAGAACAAGGCAGAAATTGATACAAAATGGAGAAAACGGGAAAAACAGACTGCAATTCCGGGATACGATTATCAAGAGGTCATAATTGGTGATACTTTTGCAAGTTGCAATAATCCTACAAATTATTTTCTTACACTGATGGATAACTGCTTGAAAGCTATTACCTTTCAAAGTAATTTGTGCGCCACACAAAGTAATAATGAGTTATCACAGTTTGCCAAGCCATAAACTCTTCTGGAGTAATGCTGAAGACTTGGGTGTACCACTTGTTATACGAACAATGACCCATAACAGGTTTCAGGAGATTTTATCATATCTGCATCAACAAAGCAGATAAACTATACAAGATCCGTCCGTATTTTGAAACACTTTAACCGTCAGTTCTCCAGTTATTATTATGGCATTAGGCAGTTGGTTGTGGATGAATCCATGATAATCTTCAAATGGAGGTCAAGTATGAAACAATTCAATCTCATGAATCCCATAAAAAGGTTATAAGCTCTGTTGCTTAGCAGATAACAAAGGGTACATAAAGATATTTGATGTGTATCAGGGAAAATCTCCTCAAACTGAAGAAAAATTTCAATATTATGAATTAAGTGAAAGTGTTGTGCTTCAACTTACTGAAGATGAGTTGAATAAAAATACAATGATTTATTTCGATAATTTTTTTACATCCGTCTTGTGGAAAACTGAAAATTGAGAAAACCTTAGCTTGTGGAACAATAAGGTCTCACAAAAAAGGAGCACCAAAAAATTTGGTAGATGATAAACGAATGAAAAGAGAAGATTATGATTATCAGATCTCAAATCAAAAGTTATTACAAATGGAAAGACAGTAAGCGCGTGAAATTTTGCTCTAATTTTCATGGAACAGAAGAGACCATCGTAAAAAGGAAGCAAAAGAATGGAACAAAAATTGATGTGCGCTGTCCTTCAGTCTTTTGGCAAAGGCTTTTCTTTGGTTTTACAGATATACGCTTCGTCAATCCTTTTGTCATATATTCCGAATGTGAAGGGGAAACGATGACGCTATTAGATTTTCGTCCTTCTGTAGCTACAAGTCTGATAAATAAATAAACAAATTTACTGCGTCCACGAAAATGTTGTAGCGCAAGTTCACCAGCCCAGTTACCCAAAAGCCGAAAGTACGGCTATTCTGTTACTGACGACGTAAGACGTGGGAACCGTGGTTCGCACTGGATTACTTTTGGAAAAGAAAGGAAGGTGTGAAAACTATTCTGCCAAACTCCACTCAAAATGTACTGCGTGCAATGTTTATTTATGTTGTAATGAAAGAAAAAATTGTTTTTCTGAACATCATAATGTGATTTAGCTAAAGCAAGTGTTATTTTCTAACGTAATAAAAAATGTACTATTTTTATATTAGCAATAAATGTTTTTGTATACGACAACATCACTAAAATATATTTTAATGCTTGACGGTACCCTCAAGGACCATTTTTTATTTGTTAAAATTGATTCCAAAGACCTTTATTGAGTGGATTTTGATAGCGTTTTAATTCTGTCACAAGGTTTAAAATCGATTTTGTTTTATTTCTTTTTAAGCTTCGTGTGCTGGTTATTGTGTGGTAACTTATATTTTGGGAATTTGCGATCGACATAATGATAATATTATGTTGAAAACTTCCGGACATTTATTCCATATTGATTTCGGAAAGTTTTTGGGTGACGCACAAATGTTTGGAAATTTTAAAAGGTAATTTAAATTTTATCTTGAATTAACGATTAAAACAATTTTATTTTATTTTTTTTTTTTAGAGATAGAGCACCTTTCGTATTAACATCCGATATGGCTTATGTAATAAACGGCGGTGATAGACCGTCAGAAAAATTCCACAAATTCGTAGATTTATGTTGTCAAGCTTTTAACATAATAAGAAATAATGGAAACTTATTTTTATATCTTTTTACATTGGTATTTATTTAAATATGTAAAAAATTTCGATGTAACAAATTTTTTTTTAGATGGCTTCGTCTGGAATTAAAGGTGTAACCGCGGAAGCGGTCAATAATTTAAGTCAAGCTTTACTTCCTGGGTTATCTAATCCGGAAGCTGCTGCATATTTCGCACGGTTAATTGAGAGTTCATTAAAATCATGGTTTACACAAATTAATTTCTTTTTGCACAATTTGGCTCAATTTAAATTGTCAGGTGAACAAGAAGGTGGTGAATTATTATCGTTTGTACCCAAGAAATACACGTAAGTAATTTTACTTTAATTACTTAATTCATATTTTTCACTCTAACATGAATTTGATTTTACTTAATTGGGACACGTTAAGGTATAATTCAAAAATTATCATGTCGTTTAAAACTCAAGTAAGCCGTTACGAATAATAAAAAGTGCGGAAAAGTGTAAAACTTACCGAAAAATCACTTTAAAGTTTCGACGTGACGTCACTTTTTGTGACGTCATCGACCGTGCTAACCATTTTTATAGCGCATTTGGTTAAAACGCATATTTTCGGGTGAAATACGGTTGTTTCTTAGGTTTTCGACACACAACGACTAAAATGTCGTTGTTTACTATTTATAAACTAAAGATAATCTAAAATCTAGTGTTAGTTCTACTTGCACTGTCACTAGAACTAACATTAGACCAGTGACAGTGCAAGTGTAAAACCGCATCTGTAAAGCCGTCTTTAGAGACGTGCGGCTAAACCCAAATGATTCTAGTTTTCGGTCTAGTGTTAGTTCTAGGGGCAGTGGTAGGTAGCGCTAGTTAGCGTAAGATATTACTATGTTGTATATTTTTATTAAACTAAAATTAGAATTAGATTAGTCGTGAAAAATCCTTTCAGTTGTCAATATCAACTTTAATTTTATTATTATATTCGTAACCTTCATAAAATAACCTTTAAAGTTAGTCCAAACTTGACGCATTTATCTCAAAAAACCAAAAAGTTCGAACTTTCAACTTTTAATTTTGACATATTTGTCAACTTAATAAAAAATCCTTTAAAATGAGTCCAAACTCGACATATTTATTAATGGAAATACAATCACTTCCGCTTTGAAACGGCAACGTCAATTTTGACATATTTGTCATCGTCATTAAAAAACCTTTAAAAATAAAAAAGTTATAATAAAAAACATTAAACCCGAAGTTAGCAACAATGAAGATAGCAATTTAATTTTTAAATGTTAATACCAACCTTAATTTTTGATTTTTTTTATTATATTTCCGTTTTTGTAACAAATTTTAACACATTTTATAAAAATTAAGAATATGTCAAAATGCCATTGACATTTCAAACCGGAAGTTGCTTATATCTAGTGTAATATTGGAATTAAACATCATGTTTGGACTCATTTTAAAGGATTTTTAATGAAGATTACAAATATGTCAAAATTGAGGTTGATATTTTAAACCTGAAGTTAGTTATCATATAATAGAAGTTTTATAACTGAAGTTAATCTAGTGTTAGTCACTTTTCCGCACTTTCTTTTTATTTTTAAAGTGTTTTTTGGGTCATTTCACATTGACTCTTGAATTTTTCCCAAGTTTCTTAATATTTTTTTCGTTAAAAAGCGTTCTTAAATTTTAACCTGTAAACTTGTAACACTTCGTCCTTAATTTCATTTTACAACTTTTTAAACTTTAATTTTGTAAATTAATAACTAATAATCTGATTTCGACTTTGACATGTGATCTTTTTTAACAAAACGAAAATAAATATTAAGAAACTTGTTTGTAAAATGGATAAGATGAGAGATATTAATCTATTTGTAGAGTTTCTGAAGATAGCCAAGGTCCGAAACTGGTTAGATTTAAATTCTATATAAAATGAAAACCAGTTTAAAAGTACAAAATCAAACTCGAGATTACTTTCTTCAAAAATTTTTACACGAATCGTCATCATTTTGTCTCTAGTTTTAGTGATTAAATTTATGCCACGACTTACAGAAACACCTGTATAATCGTAAAACGTAACGAGTGATCAAGCGGGTTCTGTGCTTGTGATAGCTGTCATCAGTGTTCTGTGATAAAAATGGACAGGCACCATACAATTTTCAATAGTTTGGTGCGACGTCTTATATTCCGAGACGTCTTATATTTTTAGAGAGATGAAAACGAAAATCCCGTTTTTCTCAACATTATTCATTTGTCGCTTAGTCAAGTGATGCATAACGCGGTCCAATTGTTGTGCAGCGCAAGATCAAGAACTAGAATCATTCGGGTTTAGCCGTCTTAAGAGACTTAAGGCTAAACCCAAATATTTTTACTTCTAAGTCTAATGTTAGTTGTAGTGGCAGTGCAAGAGTAAAACTAGAAGTAGCACTATACCTAGAACTAAAATCGTTCGGGTTTAGCCGTCTTTAGAGACGTGCGGCTAAACACAAATGATTCTAGTTCTAGGTATAGTGTTAGTTCTACACAGTAACAGTGTTAGTGTAAAACTAGAACTAACACTAGACCTAGAACTAGAAAGTTTCGGGTTGAACCGTGCGTCTGAAGACCCGCTCGAAGAAAGCGATTTTTGAAAATTGATGAAACAACAGCTGTGGTGTCCGAGTGGTTAAGGAGATGGACTTGAAATCCATTGGGTTCTACCCGCACAGGTTCGAATCCTGTCCACAGCGAATTTTTTTATACAGATTTTGTTGATTCAAAAGTTTATTTAATTGTAAAATCGTATAGAAATAATTAAGCATCCCTAAGATCTCCTTTATTCTCTGAATTAATTAAAGTTTGTTAAAAAATCTTTTCTTTCTAGAAGAATTAAAATTTCTGGTGACATTAAACGACTTGACGACAAAAAACAAAGCATAATTGGTTCGTGCCAAATAAACGAATTAACGATTAATTAGTGTCCTATTTAAGCGAAGTTAAATAAAATTTCATATTTTTAAATAATTGAAGACCTTGCAGCAACAACACGTCAGCTCCTTTTTAACAAATTGTTTAGGAGGCACAAAAAAAATTTCTGTAACAATACCCTAAGTCTTTTACAATAAGTTTTTTTTTCTATTAGATATAATCAAAGTTTCACACCGATTAAAATCATTTTTAGCAAAATTATACTTTCAAAAATTTGTTTATTCATAATTGTGTGTTGGAGCTACCAATTGACCAAAAAACTACTTTATTAGTATTTTATAGATTTACAAAACCAGTAATTTATTTAAACAGTTATTCATTTGCGTCATCGTCAGTCATATCAATGTCATCGTGATTTTCTACCACATTATCAGATTTTAAAGGTCTGTAAAATGGTAAATCATTTTCGGGTACATACTTATTTGCTAATGTCATTAAATTGTTGAATTTTTGGAATTTCAATGGCAGTGGTGTAGAATATGAAGCTGCTGAAAGTTCTAAAGAGATGTGTCCATTAGTTCTGGCTATTTGAAAATTTTATTTAAACAATTATTCATTTGCGTCATCGTCAGTCATATCAATGTCATCATGATTTTCTACCATATTCTCACATTTTAAAGATCTCTAAATTGGTAAATCAGTTTCGGGTACATACTTATTTGCTAATGTCATTAAAATGTTGAATTTTTAAAATTTTAATGGCAGTGGTGTAGAATATGCAGCTGCTGAAAGCTCTAAAGAGATGTGTCCATTAGTTCTGGCTATTAGAAAATCTTATTTAAACAGTTATTCATTTGCGTCATTGTCAGTCATATCAATGTCATCATGATTTTCCACCACATTCTCAGATTTTAAAGATCTGTAAAATGGTAAATCATTTTCGGGTACATACTTATTTGCTAATGTCATTAAATTGTTGAATTTTTGAAATTTTAATGGCAGTGGTGTAGAATATGCAGCTGCTGAAAGCTCTAAAGAGATGTGTCCATTAGTTCTGGCTATTAGAAAATCTTATTTAAACAGTTATTCATTTGCGTCATTGTCAGTCATATCAATGTCATCATGATTTTCCACCACATTCTCAGATTTTAAAGATCTGTAAAATGGTAAATCATTTTCGGGTACATACTTATTTGCTAATGTCATTAAAATGTTGAATTTTTGAAATTTTAATGGTAGTGGTGTAGAATATGCAGCTGCTGAAAGTTTTAAAGAGATGTGTCCATTAGTTCTGGCTATTAAAAAATCTTATTTCAACAGTTATTCATTTGCGTCATCGTCAGTCATATCAATGTCATCATGATTTTCTACCACTTTCTCAGATTTTAGAAATCTGTAAAAAATGGTAAATCATTTTCGGGTACATACTTATTTGCTAATGTCATTAGATTGTTGAATTTTTGAAATTTCAATGGCAGTGGTGTAGAATATGCAGCTGCTGAAAGTTCTAAAGAGATGTATCCATTAGTTCTGGCTATTTGAAAATTTTATTTAAACAGTTATTCATTTCCGTCATCGTTAATCATATCAATGTCATCATGATTTTCTACCACATTCTCAGATTTTAAAAATCTGTACAGGGTGTCCAAATTTCGATGGGTTTGCATGGTATCTCAGTTATTATGAAAGATAGAAAGTTGAGGCTTTCGCGAACTTGACCTACTTTTTTGTGAAACTTACAACGGCGCAAACCAAATTTTCATAGCCCTCTTCGTTTTTGATATACAGGGAGTGTTTCAAAATTTACGATTTTCAGACACCTCCTGTATCTCGGCTATCCGGAAACGTAAAAACGGATTCTAATAGATTTTTTCACGTAGAATCCAATGGTGCACGTAGAATTTTTCTAGTCATCACTGTTTTTGGGTTATAAAGAGTTAAGTATTTTAGAAGTTGAGTATTCAGTATTTGAGTTGTGTTTATAATTCAAAAACCGTGATGACTAGAAAAATTCTAGGTGTTCACCATTGGATTCCACGTGAAAAAATCTATTAGAAACCGTTTTTACTTTTTTACTAAGTTGCCGGATAGCCGAGATACAGGAGGTGTCTGAAAATCGTAAATTTCAAACACTCCCTGTATATCAAAAACGAAGAGCGCTATGAAAATTTGGTTTGCGCCGTTGTAAGTTTCACAAAAAAGTAGCTGAGGTTCGCGAAAGCCGCAACTTTCTATCTTTCATAATAACTGAGATACCCTGCAAACCCATCGAAATTTGGACACCCTGTACAATGGTAAATCATTTTCAGGTACATACTTATTTGCTAATGTCATTAAATTGTTGAATTTTTGAAATTTTAATGGCAGTGGTGTAGAATATGCAGCTGCTGAAAGTTCTAAAGAGATGTGCCCATTAGTTCTGGCTATTTGAAAATTTTATTTAAACAGTTATTCATTTGGGTCATCGTGAGTCATATCAATGTCATCATGATTTTCTACCACATTATCAGATTTTAAAGGTCTGTAAAATGGCAAATCATTTTCGTTTACATACTTATTTGCTAATGTCATTTCATAGTTTAATTTTTGAAATTTTAATGGCAGTGGTGTAGAATATGCAGCTGCTGAAAGTTCTAAAGAGATGTGTCCATTAGTTCTGGCTATTTGAAAATCCTTAAGAATCAGCAAACTAGCAGATATTGAACATTGGATGCCTTTTAGTCACACTGCTGTAAGATATTACAAGTTTTCACATAGCAAACTTCTCCTTTTCCTTATTAGATCTCGTTAGATCTCGAATGTAGGTACAGATAGTGACTTAGTTGTTCCAACAGAAAAGCTAGAATTTCAACTCTTTTTCTGGGTATTCCATGAAAGGCATAAAATGCGTTTTTGCAAACTTTAAGTTTTATTGTTGCGATTCGTATCTAGAAATAAATGGAGAATCCATAAAATTTTGAAGCACTTACTATAACTAATAGAAGATGAGTATTTAAAAAAAGCTATGTACTTGCCTCGTTCTTACACCAACTGATGGCTACTATTTTATTGGATGCAACAGTGTATTTAACTCATTTTTGACAATAAGCTTAGCTGCCTTGTTGTTGCTGCAAATTGTTTATCTTTAATTTATATATAATACTATATAATGTATTAAACTATATATAATGTTTTCTTTTGCAGTATGTCTAGTGACGGTCGTTTATCTCATGTTCAAGTCTTAGGATTTCGAAAACTTTACGATCCGGATAAATACTATGTTTATATATTAAGGACGTGGAGACATAATCAAGTTCAACATATGGACGTTTTTAGGACTTATAAGGAGTTTTGTGAATTTCATCAAAAATTGTGCATTCATTTTCCTTTGGCGAAACTTTTCAGGTAAGTTTTTTGTTTAAACGGTAATTAATGATTTAAATTTTATTAATAGCATATATTTTTATTTTTAAAATGTGTTATTATCTGTATCCTATTAAAACAAAGAATGCCAATTTTACACTTATACACAAATTGATAAAACTCGAGGGTTTTTCAAAATTATTTTGATCGTATCTTTTAAAAATAGGAAGTGTTTCTTCGTCACTGATTTAAAGTAATTAATTAGAAATTAATAACTTAAATAAAAATTTATTTGTTAAAAACTCCAAGGAAGTGTACACAATAATAAATCATATTACAATAATAACATTGTTAACAAAGTCGTCTCATAGTCGGATATCAGCAATAAAAATTTAATATCTACCTAATATCAGTAACAGTATCACTCGGATACACTTAAATAATCGGAATTACTTTCAATAGCCTTACAATTAGATAATAATATTAATTAAATAAATTTATTTTATAACAGATTTTCTATCGTAATCTAAATCCTCAAAATGTTTTGCCAAAATATATTTTTTTACGCGCTAGTTTGGCTAAGATTATCATCATCATCACCATCTCCTTTTTTTATGCTAAAATTTCTTACGCGTTGTTCTGGTTCGGGACTATCACTTCTAAAGAAAATACTTGCAGCTTGATCACTATAACCAAAATTACTCTTTGTATTCGGTGTTTTCGGTGCTTTCGGTGATTCTTGAGGTTGTTTTATTTGAACCTTTTCAAAACTGGTGTTCTGCGTGCCATAATAGGTGTTATCTTCAGTCTTTTTCGTTGATTTTATAGCTCCATATTCATCTTCACTTTCATCACTACTTTCATTATCGTTATTATCAAAACCATCCAACGTTATAAATTTCTTTTGATTTTCGTTCTCAACAGTTTTAAAGTCGTTTTGATTACTTGTATGGTTTTGTGTTGGTTTTGAAATTTTCGCACCAAATTCGTCTTCACTCTCACTTTCTGATTTTGATTCAATTTTTATTGAAGATTTTGATTCAATTTTTGTTGAAGATTTTGGTTCAACTTCAGTTTGAATTTTTATTGCTTCCGGTTGAGCTTTTTTCTCTATTTCGGGTTCGATTTGAGGTGGAATAGGAGCTACTTTTTTCAAATTTGATTTTGGTTGTTTTGATTTTACATCGTTTTGTTTAGGAGTTACTGTGAAGAAATTAAAAATGTATAATCCTGATTTAAAACTAAATAAATAAAAACTACCTTCAGCGTTATATCCACCAGGTGGTGGAGGAACATCTTGTTTAGGAATAGGAGTTCCACACCAATTTTGCGGTTTAACACTCCCATTTTTAGCAGTATTTTCTGCTAATTTTGCACCGTTCATTGATTTCGTTTTAAATCGGGAGGAACTCGGACCTGTATAATCAAAAAGAAAACGAAATCGTCTAAAAATAACTTTTAAAATCCGAAGGTTACATAAACACCGCCTTATTTAAATTAAATTTATGTCACTTTTTATGTTTACTTACCGAATTCGGATTGAACGCGAAATGTTCCACCAACGATGACATCTTCTTCGTTAGTTTTTCCCTTTTTTTTCTTTTGTCCGCTTGTCGAAAGTTCTCCTTTAAAACCAAAAAGATTAAACCGCATTTTTAACCACTTCAAACACTTTATCAAAGACTTTTCTTATGAGATATTAGATATACACCTAACAAGTTATTACTAATTTGTATCTGGTGAGTTGTAATGTAAGTTTGAATCTTTCAAAGATAACGGTGTTATCGATCTTGGAGATATGAATTCAGAACGGTGTCGATAAAAATATCATCCACGATTAATCGCTGATAGATAACAACACTTCTTATTTTTGTTTGTATTTTTTTTTTTGGGTGTCGTCTCTATTAAGTTTTTAGTTAAAATGATGCAAATTTGCATTTGGCTTGTTATAACATGGTGTTGCAATCGGTTATAACGTTGTTTTTGACGGATTAAAAGGAAAAAAATGTTTACAAATTGGAATTGTGTTAGCGCGAGTTGAGATCATCGATATTTTTTCAGTTGCGGATACATATTTTCGGTGATTAAGCGTTCGTAAGCTATTTCGGAGAACGTCGATCGATTTTGGGCGTTAAAATATTAACGAAAAAATTTATATCTATATTATCGCACGTGATGATGGGTTTTTTAATTATAAACGATTTTTAATACATTATTATTGATCGATTATATTATTAAGATTTTGTTTAAAACTTTTCTACCCTTCGTCGAAAACAAGCTTTATTTAATTCTTTTGATAAGATTTGGACAATAACTTGAGTTATTTCCTATTATCTCCTTATAATAAATAATAAACTCGGAAGGAGGTATTTATGCCGCTCTTGAAGTTTTGTTTGTAAACCAACCTGGATGGAAGACGGTTCAGACCGATTAGACCAACAAATTTGAAAATTTCTAATTATGATTTCTGATATCAAATGCCTTGTTAATATCAAGGAGAACAAGAATAGATTTTGACACACCCAGAGGCCTATCCATATCTCCACCATTCACAGGAATTAGTATCTCTTTTAGGTGTTGGACACTGCAGATAATAATCAAGTTTAACCCCAATAGGCAATTTTTGATTGAATACAACTTTATTTATATCAGGTTTGTCATTAGCAACCTCATCGTAACATTCCCAATACGATATATAAAATCTCTTGTTGTAGTTTGGTCTAGTTTTCTTCTCTTCGTTTGTAATTCATCATCACATTCATTATGTCATGACATTCATGTCGCTGTTATCACTTTAGATTATTAATTAAAGTATCCTCTTTTTAATGCAAAGAGGCGTTTTGAAAAATCACTTGTAGTTCTTGAGATATAAATTTTTGAAATGATCGATAATTTTTCAAATTTTGCAATTTTCGAATATGAGTTTGAAAATGTCCCAAAGTGTTAATAAAAGTGTCCTCTTTCCAATGAACCAACCCGTTTTGCAAAATAACTTTTAGTTTTTGAGAAAACAATATTTGAAGTTTTGATAAAATTTTCGATGTTACAAATTTCATCGATAACTTTCAAAATTCGCTATAAAATTAATTTCTTGAAAGATCTTTGTGGAAATATCGCCAATTATTAATTATAGTATCCTCTTTTTAATGCAAAAAGCCGTTTTGAAAAATCGCTTTTAGTTCTTGAGAAATAAATTTTTGAAGTAATCGACAATTTTTTCGAATTTTGCTATTTTCGCCGATTAAGTTTTAAAAATTCGTATAAAATTCATTTCTTGGAATATGAGTATGAAAATTTCCCAAAGTGTTAATAAAAGTGTCCTCTTTCCAAAGAACCAACCCGTTTTGTAAAATAACTTTTAGTTTTTGAGAAAACAATATTTGAAGTTTTGATAAAATTTTCGATGTTGCAATTTTCATCGATAACTTTCAAAATTCGCTATAAAATTAATTTCTTGAAGGATCCTTGTGGAAATATCACCAATTATTAATTAAAGTATTCTCTTTTTAATGCAACAAGCCGTTTTAAAGAATCGCTTTTAGTTTTTGAGAAATAAATTTTTGAAATGAACGACAATTTTTTCGAATTTTACAATTTTCGCCGATTAAGTTTTAAAAATTCGTATAAAATACATTTCTTGGAATATGAGTATGAAAATTTTCCAAAGTGTTAATAAAAGTGTCCTCTTTCCAATGAACCAACCCGTTTTGCAAAATAACTTTTAGCTTTTGAAAAAACAATATTTGAAGTTTTGATAAAATTTTCGATGTTTCAATTTTCATCGATAACTTTCCAAATTCGCTATAAAATTAATTCCTTGAAGGATCCTTGTGGAAATATCACTATTTATTAACTAAAGTGTCCTCTTTTTAATGCAAAAAGCCGTTTTGAAAAATCACTTTTAGTTTTTGAGAAATAAATTTTTGAAATAATCGACAATATTTTCGAACTTTGCAATTTTCGCCGATTAAAATTTAAAAATTCGTATAAAATCCATTTCTTGGAATATGAGTATGAAAATTTTCCAAAGTGTTAATAAAAGTGTCCTCTTTCCAATGAACTAACCCGTTTTGAAAAATAACTTTTAGTTTTTGAGAAAACAATATTTGAAGTTTTGATAAAATTTTCGATGTTGCAATTTTCATCGATAACTTTCAAAATTCGCTATAAAATTAATTTCTTGAAGGATCCTTGTGGAAATATCACTATTTATTAACTAAAGTGTCCTCTTTTTAATGCAAAAAGCCGTTTTGCAAAGTAACTTTTAGTTTTTGAGAAAACAATATTTGAAGTTTTGATAAAATTTTCGATGTTGCAATTTTCATCGATAACTTTCAAAATTCGCTATAAAATTAATTTCTTGAAGGATCCTTGTGGAAATATCACTATTTATTAACTAAAGTGTCCTCTTTTTAATGCAAAAAGCCGTTTTGCAAAATAACTTTTAGTTTTTGAGAAAACAATATTTGAAGTTTTGATAAAATTTTCGATGTTGCAATTTTCATCGATAATTTTCAAAATTCGCTATAAAATTCATTTCTTGAAAAATCCTTGTGGAAATATCACCAATTATTAATTAAAGTATCCTCTTTTTAATGCAAAGAGGCATTTTGAAAAATCACGTTTCGTTCTTGAGAAAGAAATTTTTGAAATAATCGCCAATTTTTTCGAATTTTGCAATTTACGCCGATTAAGTTTTAAAAATTCGTATAAAATCCATTTTTTGGAATATGAGTATGAAAATTTTCCAAAGTGTTAATAAAAGTGTCCTCTTTCCAACGAACAAACCCGTTTTGAAAAATAACTTTTAGTTTTTGAGAAAAGTTTTAATGAAATTTTGGAAATATCGCCAATTATTAATTAAAGTATCCGCTTTTTAGATAGTTAAATCAGCATCAAAAAAGTTTATTTTGTATCTTGGATCTAAATAAGTTGACATATCTTATCAGCTTTCTTATTAATTTCATTTTTATTCAGAAAAGCCCGGTACCGCTTCATCACTAATCCTCACAATCTGTTTAGAGATATTTAATTGTCAAATTCTTCAATTGACGCTAATATGACAGACTTAGAAAAGTTTGCTCCAACCTGATAAGATCGTGTGGCTAGTCTTGAGACTTGGCGGGACCATTGCTTTATTCTCCATACTCAATAGCATTGAACCAACGAGGTTTTGTGCCATAAGTTTTGTTGCAAACGACACTATTATCGCAAAAAATTGCCGTAATGGCTGTTTCTAGACAAAGTGGTCGATTCCTCTAACCCTTAGCTTCATTTCTTGTCCAACTTTTCTCGGTAACGTCATTTTCTAAATTTATTAATGTATTAATAATTTCTTCACGACTTAATTAAACTTCGGGAGGCAGTGCAAAAAAAAATTGCACAGTTCTTGAAGTGAATTGAAAAAGTATTCAGCTTCGCTGCAACTAGACGCTGCACATGGTATAAATTTAGCTCGTGGATTAATTACTTTTATTCAAGCTTGGACACCTATATAAATCCCCGACATATTGCTGGCATTATCATATGACTTCTCACAATTGGATATAAGTATATCTAATTCTGAAAGTGTGTCTAGTATGGCTTTTGTCAATTCTAGAAGAATAAAAATCTTTCCACAAGATTCTCTCTCGCCATTCTCTTGCACGTACCTTATTACAAAGAACAATTGATCCACATGCGCCAAATCTTGCGAAGAATCAACAATTATTGAAAAATATTTAGATGCTTTAACTTCATCGACTATAATTCTTGTAGTTTCTTTAGCGAGTAATTCCACAAATTCTTCATAAATTGTTAAGGTCATGTAGTTTGTTCGACCAGAGCCAGGATTCTTATATTTTCAAATATGCTCCGCCAAGCATGGATCAAACTTTGCCACCAATTCCATTGCCATTAAAAAATTTACATTACTAGAAAAGTCTATTATCTCGTCACGACCTCATAACGGACGACCACGACTGGATTATTTTAACTTACTGCCCATCGTTTTCTTTTTTTTACGATTTTCATCGAAATTTCAATTAATTAAATTATGCCGCCTCTTAAAAACTGCCGCTCTAGGCTATAGCCTTTTCATTCTATTGGCAAATACTTCCTTGCCAACAAGATACTTCACGTTTCCCCCATAAAATACTTGTAATAAGTTACTTATCAATATTCAAGTCTCTTAAATCGCGGTCCACCTTGATTTTTTTCGGTAGTTTTGAGGTTGGGTTAACGATGAGTAACTGTAACTACTAATCACAATGTAGCTACACATCCAAACCAAACCAGCCATGCTTAAAACAGACCAAGCTTAAACCAACCTTTACACACTTAATGTTTATCAAAGTAAACGACTAGCTGATCTAAGTACTCTTCCACCAACTGTAGATAAAGCTGAAGATATATTTAAAGATTTCTTTGGGATTAGATTCAACTGAGATGGCTATAAGTTATGTTTAAGATCTTTATAACTGGGCTTAATTGCAATGAGTGTGTGGTCATTCAGCTTGTTATCTGCATTTGATTTTATAATGATCTCTCATTGAAATTTGTAACAAGATAAAGAGTGTAATTATATTAAGTCTCAATCAAATAAACATAATGAATAGATAACATTCCACTACTATACACTTGCACTCTCCCACATAAAATGCAACATACCTTAATAGTACAGGCATGGGGTAGTTTTGCAAAGGAAAAGTTTTGCATGGAAAAGGTAGCGTCCTTATGATAACTCTGAGCTGCCGTCTTAAGTGACGCACTAGAACTAACACAAGACCTAGAACTAGAAACATTCGGATTTAAAACTTTTTTTAACATTTTTAAAACTTTATCGGCGAAAATTGCAAAATTCAAAAAAAATGTCGATTATTTCACAAATTTATTTCTCAAGAACTAAAAGTGATTTTTCAAAACGGCTTTTTGCATTAAAAGGAGGATATTATAATTAATAATTGGTGATATTCCTACAAGGATCCTACAAGAAATTAATGTTTTAGCGAATTTTGAAACTTATCGATGAGAATTGCAACATCGAAAATTTTATCAAAATTTCAAATATTGTTTTCTCAAAAACTAAAGTTATTTTTCAAAACGTGTTCGTTCATTGGAAAGAGGACACTTTTATTAACATTTTGGGAAATGTTCATACTCATATTCCAAGAAATCGATTTTATACGAATTTTTAAAACTCAATCGGTGAAAACTGCAAAATTCAAAAAATTTTTCGATCATTTCAAAAATTTATTACTCAAAAACTAAAAGCGATTTTTCAAAACGGCTTTTTACGTTAAAAAGAGGATACCTTAATTAATTATTGGTGATATCTCCACAAGGATCCTTCAAGAAATAAATTTTATACCGAATTTTGAAAGTTATCGATGAAAATTGCAACATCGAACATTTTATCAAAACTTCAAATATTGTTTTCTCAAAAACTAAAAGTTATTTTTCAAAACGTTTTCGTTCATTGGAAAGAGGACACTTTTATTAACATTTTGGGAAATGTTCATACTCATATTCCAAGAAATTGATTTTATACGAATTTTTAAAACTTAGGCTACGGTTACAGTGCAAGCGAATTCGCGCGAACCATAGTTCGGGCGTGTTAATCGGCGAAAATTACAAAATTCGAAAAAATTGTCGATTATTTCAAAAATTTATTTCTCAAAAAGTGATAATCGAAAGTGATAACAGCGACAATTCTGTTAGTAATGAATGTGATGATGAATTGCAAGCAAAGAGAAGAAAACTAGACGTAACTGTAACAAGAGATTTTATATATCGTATTGGGATTGTTACAATGAGGTTGGTAATGACGAACCTGATATAAATAAAGTTGTATTCAATTAAAAAAAGTCCTATTGGGGTTGAACTTGATTATTATTTACACCACTACTATTCAGTTTTAGATGGTCCCTCGATTATTATCACATTGGATTAATTAATCTAAGCATTGTTGAAATATATCCAGATTTGTAACAAGATAAAGGGTGTAATTGCATTAAGTCTCAATGAAATAAACATAATGCATTGATAATATTCCATGCCAAATCCAAACATTAAAAACTATTTTATTAATAGTTTTAGATAATGAATCAAGATAATACATAACCAATTACAATCACTTTGTTTCCTTAAAAATTACACCAAAATTTAAAAAAAAACTCGTTAGGTCTTATCTTTTTGTTTCCTATAATAAAGTCTTAATAATTTTATTAACACCTTCTTTTATATAAAACCAAATTAATCATTATCGTTTTTTTTTTTAAATTCAATTACTTAACAAATCCATTAATTTAATTAAAACATGTAATATTGAAAAATAATCCCCAAAAATAATTTAAATACCTTCATCAGCATCGATTTCACTGTCCAAATTCGAATCATCCAACAATCCAAAACACATACAGAACGACATGACAAACGAAATTACTTCACCGAAAATTGAACTTATATTGATGTTATTTTTTTCTCTACAAACTTTAAGCTTGTTTTCGGCAAATCACCTTTTCCTTTGAGATAAAACATACATTGTTATCTCTAACGTAATCTTTAGTGCTTCCGTCTTTTTTTAAACAAATATATAAATTACTACCGAAAAGTTATTGTTCATTTTAAAGCCTATCAACCGGACTTCACGTGGGGAGATCGAACATAAAAAACGTCGCCAGGAAGAGATTCGCGGAAATCACCCAATTTATAGCTTCGCTATTTCAAACAGCCGAAGAAATTTGTCATTCAGATTTGGTTTATACTTTTTTCCATCCGTTATTAAGGGATCAAACGTCTGAACAACGATGTAAAAAAGTTAAAGGTGAGTTATTTTTTTTTTTTTAATTAAATTAATTAATTTTTTTAAATTGATTTAGATCGCCGGATTGAAGAAAAAAGTGAAATTGGTCGATTAAAAGGCCAATTAAAATTGTCGTTACATTTTCAAAGGGGTGTCTTTCGAGTTATGGTCCATCACGCTCGCGGTTTACCTTTATTGGGTAATAATCAAGAACCCAATACTTACGTGAAAGTTTATTTACAACCGGATCAAGGAAAAACCACCAAAAGAAAAACGAAAGTTGTCAGGAGAAATTGCCATCCGAGTTTTATGGAAACGGTTTGATCGAGTTAATTATTAAATTATATTTAAAAATAAATTAATTTTTTTTTAGCTGGAATATCGAATGTCTTTGGATATTATCATGGAAAGAACTTTAAGAGCAACAGTTTGGAATTATGATCCGCTTCAAGAAAACGAATTTTTAGGCGGTGTTGAGTTGGAATTGAACAATTTTGATTTAAGCAAAGAAATAACTGAATGGTATTCGTTGGTTAATATCGTAAGATAATGATTTAATATTTTTCCAGATAAATAGGACTGCCATTGTGTTGTGTAACAATTTCACTGAAATCAACAAGAAAATATTTCTTATCTTTTTTATTTTGGTGCTAGTTCAACCTTGGAATTTATTAATTAATTAATCAACAGAAAGAAACACCAATAATAGTAATAATATTAATAAGTTAATTAAATTTAACTATGTCGATTATTGAATTAATTTGATCTAATTTGTGTTATGTTACTCTTCCTTCTTTATACAGGGTGTTTTTCTTTCTTTATATGTGTTTTTTGTCTAGACTTGCCTGTGATTAGCTTTTTTTCATGTTTTAGTAATTGTAATCTATGTAGATACTATTAATTTTATTAATTGCGTCAGTATTAGGCACAAATCGATCAATTGTTGTATTGGCAAACAAAAATTAAGTTTTTTTGTAAAAAAAAAACCTCAAGGTAAGAATTTTTCGAGGTCATTCAGAGAACAATTCTAAAACTAATTATACAGGGTGAGTTATTAGTATTCTGGCGAACCGTTTGAAAAACAAAAAAATAATTTATACAAAATTACGTAAAA
The DNA here is from genome assembly GCF_036711975.1 of Onthophagus taurus. Lineage (NCBI taxonomy): Eukaryota > Metazoa > Arthropoda > Insecta > Coleoptera > Scarabaeidae > Onthophagus > Onthophagus taurus. Next base: position 6,071,680 of record NC_091968.1, on the reverse strand, counting down.
TTATTTTCACTTATACAGAGTGTTCCATTTAAGCTTAGCGGAGAGTACATAAATTTATTTAAATGGAACATCCTGTATATTTTATGATATCATGAATACAACTAAATTTGTTTATACAACCGTATATGTTACTATTTCACAGCGTTCATAGTTCCTGAGATATTCAGTTGTTCTTCCAAAATGTGCCCATTACAGGATCTTATATAAAAGGATGTAAAAACGACATTTTTTCTGATTTTGCCTTGAAACTACGTCAGACAATAGATACAATATACAGGGTGTTTAAAAAGCTCAGTTACTTTTGATGTTTTTCAAATGGCGTTTTCTTAGGTTTTTTAAATGGAACACCCTGTATGTTGTGTGCTAGTTGAATTGCTCATCAAGTGCCCTTTAATTAATGATAAATATGTCATATGTCTAACTTTAATAGTTTTCCTGATATTTGGAATTTAAAGAAAAATGTGTTAGAAAATGTCATTATTGTACTGATAGAATGTAATATATTCTTTTTGTCATTTCTAAATCAGTAGTACGCATTATAAACGCAGCAACAAACTATAAACAATTACTAAATGTTGCTCAACTAGTAGGTATATTAATTTAATTAATACTTAGAAGTTGTTCAAAATGCTCTTCAAATTTTCTCGTCTACAAGCATTCATAATACGTTGTATAAAAGATCTTGAGGTATCTCTTAACATGTGCATCTTATTTTCTCTAAAGTCATAAATTATATGGCAGAACAATTGTGTATTTTATTACTTACATCTTTTTAAATCTGATAAAGAAGTACCAAGTCGCATTAAAATCTGTTATATGGCAGCAAAATTATTTTACATTATAAAATATTAATCAACTAATAAAAGGAAGAACAAAAAAACTGATAAAAATAGACAGAATATAATATTAAGTACAATAACGCATATTTTATTACACATTATTCTTTAAATTCTAAATACCAGGAAAACTACTAAAGTAAGATATGACATATTTATCATTAATTAAAGGTAATTTGATAGACAATTCAACCAGCACACAATATACAGAGTGTTCCATTTAAAAAACTTATGAAAAAGCCATTTGAAAAACATCAAAAGTAAGTAAGCTTTATGAACACGCTGTATAGCGTATTTCATATCTTTGGTTACTATCATTTATCTACTGGCTTTCACTATTATTTGACATAGTTTCAAGGCAAAAATGGAAAAAATGTCGTTTTTACATCGTTTTTAAAAAGATTCTGCAATGGACACATTTTGGAAAAACAATTGAATATCTCAGGAACTATGAACGATATGAGTTAGTAACATGCTATATAACATGATAAAATGTATAGGGTGTTCCACTTAAAAAATCTACATACTCTCCGTTACGCTTAAATGGAACATCCTGTATAAGTGAAAATAATTTTACGTAATAAACAGTGGTGAGTCAAACAACTTTTGGATACTAATAACTCACCCTGTATAATTATAGAAAAAAATTACTCCAACGTGATTTTTATCAAAATTTCTCTTACTATTCTATCTTGAGTGAGATATCACTGACTGAAATGTATACATTAATAGTTAATGAAGTACAGTGTGTTAATTAATTATCGTACCCCACGTCATCATTGCAAGTATGCAACCAATATCACAGTATAGCTATTGAAATATGCGATTTGCGTATTTGGTTGCATATTTGCAATGATGACGTCGGGTACGATCAAGGGTACGATAATTAATTAACACACTGTATGTTTTGGGGTTGATATCAATGCTTGTTTAGAGATATAACATGAGGAAAAGTTAAGGTTGTAAGGATATATATATAAAGTTTTTCAAATAACTTCGTAAAATTCTGATGATTCCACTAACATACTAATTATTAGAAGAATGCAATTGAGATCATGTTAAAATATTCATGTAACTACCATTTATAAGAGGTCTTCCTAAATGCCCCTAAATTAATAGATCCCGTACCATGTTTAAGAACAAAATTCTCTTTAACTTTCTTAACATTGCCATAATAAAATCAGTTGGAGTAATTTTTTTATTAAAGCTGAAAAATGAGGTTGTGTCCACGAAAAAGAAAAACAATTAAAAATTTACATTCCGAAATAATCATAGATTTCGAAAAAAAATCCACGCATTTTCTACTTTTTTGTTGCATTTTGATTCTTTCTTTATTTTAAAGCTGCGTATACACAAAAGTAAAACATAATCATAATAACTTTATACTTTAATAGCTGTATAGATTTTATATTTATTATACTATATGGAATTGTATTGAGTCGTTTTTTTTTTTAAAACATCAATCATTCCTTTTTAACCCTTTCGCTTAACAGTCCACTGTAGTGTACACCGCTTTTCGATTTTTTCTTAATTTTATCGAAATTTAAAAAAAAATCAAAAATTAAGAAAAAAAATAAGTAATATGTGTACCAAATTTCATAATTTTATCACGACAAATAAAAAGTCGTGACTGAAAGGGTTAACTTTTTTCCTTTTCCTTTTTATTACTCCTTTTACTATCATGGCGACTTTTTGTACCATTCTTATTCTTCTTATTTACAATTATTATCACGTGAGGTGGTTTTTGATTTTGATTAGGAATATACGGTTGAGTTGAAATAACTAATAAAATTATTAGGTCATTAAAAGGGCCGGTTGTACAATATACCGATAAACTTCCCGACAGCGTTATCTGGCAGATAAGTTAGTTTGTACTGTATTACAATGTACGAATATTTTTGTCAGTGAGATTACCGGCAGGATAACTTATCGGGTACTCAGCTGTGCCGATAAGACACTGATTATCCGCCAAATATTTATGGTTACCAAGGTTTTTATATAAAAACTTTGTATGGTTACTGCATAGGTTAACCCTTGTCTCTGGGTTAACCTATAACCAGAGCCCGGACAGTTTAGGAAAAGTGCGCCCCTCTACACAAACGAATTCCATGACAACGACGTAAGTACGTTGTTGTCACTTTTGACACCTTTTAAGTTACTCTTCAAAATTGAATTTCGAAGAGCGTACCTTAGCGAAGAACTTGCAGTGCAACATTAATTAATGAATTAATAAAGAAAATACGCACTGAATTATTCATTTTTGGTTTTATTAAATTTATTATTAATAAATTAATTATAAATTATAATTTATTTTGTGACATAAGGTATGACGTATCCGACAGCTTCGCACGCTTCGATTGAATATTGAGACTGGAGTGGGAGGCGTTTTAGGATAATTTTCCTAAACTGTCCGGACTCTGCCTATAACATTAAACGTTAACCGTATATGTACGATGTGTCAGTAGCCTGTCGTGAAAATTTTTTTAAGCATGAATTATTCTCAAAATCACAATTCAAACTTCAAAGAAAGACGTTAGCGTGACTAATCTACGGCATAAATCACTAGATAAGGTCTTGATAAGTTTATCGGCCGGATAGATATCAGGTAGATTTATTGGTATATTGTACAACCGGCCCTAAAAGTATTTCGTTAAATTAAATCTTACCATCGGGAAAAGTGTAAGTTGATGGACTACAAGATCCATTTATAGTCCATTTATTAAATGCGTCAGTATTAGGCACAAATGGATCAATTGTTGTGTTGGCAAACAAAAATTAAGTGTTTAAAAAAAAAAAACTTCAAGGCAAGAATTTTTCGAGGTTATTCATAGAACAATTCTAAAATTAATTATATAATTATAGAAAAAAATTACTCCAACGTAATTTTTATCAAAATTTCTCTTACTATTCTATCTTGAGTGAGACATCACTGACTGAAATGTATACATTAATAGTTAATGAAGTACAGTGTGTTAATTAATTATCGTACCCCACATCATCATTGCAAGTATGCAACCAATATCACAGTATAGGTATTGAAATACGCGATTTGCGTATTTGGTTGCATACTTGCAATGATGACGTCGGGTACGATAATTAATTAACACACTGTATGTTTTGGGGTTGATATCAATGCCTGTTTAGAGATATAACATGAGGAAAAGTTAAGGTTTTAAGGGTATATGTCCTAAGTTATCAGAATTATATACAAATAGATGTAAAGTTTTTCAAATAACTTCGTAAAATTCCGATGAGATGGTTTGAACCTTTTGTAGCTTTCTTACCAATTAATTACTACATATTAATAACTAGAAGAATGTAATTGAGATCGTGTTAGACTCAAAAGATTATTCATGTAACTACCATTTATAAGCGGTCTTCCTAATGTTTCGTAGCACAATAGAATTTTGAATTAATTTTAAGTAAAGGCCCAAAATGAAAACACTCGTCTGAACGACAAAGAGGTTTATTACAAAAATGACAAGGTATTTATATAAACAAGTTGCATTAAAAAAAGCGGAAGAAACGAATACGTTCAAAAATATTAAAATAAACGTGAAACGTGTACAATTATATAATTAAAACATTAAACAAAATTGAAATAAAAAAATTAACACATCATGAACAATCCAGAAGAAATAAATAGAAAATACAAATTAGAAATTAATTGAACTGACCCTTACTCGAAACTATACAAAAAACACTGAAAAAATAAATATGAACGAAATTTTAAACACCTAAGTCCCCAAATTATTAGATCCTGTACAATGTTTAAGAACAAAATTCTCTTTAACTTTCTTAACATTGCCATAATAAAATCAGTTGGAGTAATTTTTTTATTAAAGCTGAAAAATGAGGTTGTGTCCACGAAAAAAAAAACAATTAAACATTTACATTCCGAAATAATCATAGATTTCGAAAAAAAATCCACGCCTTTTCTACTTTTTTGTTGCATTTTTATTCCTTCTTTATTTTAAAGCTTTATACTTTAATAGTTGTATACATTTTATATTTATTATACTATATGGACGTCGCTTTATAAAAAAAAACATCAATCATTTCTTTTTAATCTTCTCCTTTTCCTTTTTATTGCACCTTTTATTATTATGGCGACTTTTGTACCATTCTTATTCGTATTTACAATTATAATACCGTGAGGTGGTTTTTGATCAGGAATATACGGTTGAGTTGGAATAACTAATAAATTAATTAGGCTTTTAAAAATATTTCGTTAAATTAAATCTTACCATCGGGAAAAGTGTAAGTTGATGGACTATAAGATCCATATGAAGTTGTTGGTTTAGTTGAGGAGGTTGTTTCATCTGGTTCCGTTGGAATCGTAGGCTCAGTTGTTGATTTCTCAAAAACTAAAAGTTATTTTTCAAAACGGGTTGGTTCATTGGAAAGAGGATACTTTTATTAACACTTTGGGAACTTGCACAGTCAATTCCAAGAAATGGATTTTATACGAATTTTTTAAATTTAATCGGCGTAAATTGTAAAATTCAAAAAATTGTCGATTATTTCAAAAATTTATTTTTCAAGAACCAAAAGTGATTTTTCAAAATGGCTTGTTGCATTAAAAAGAGGATACTTTAATTAATAATTGGTGATATTTCCACAAGGATTCTTCAAGAAATTAATTTTATAGCGAATTTTGGAAGTTATCGATGAAAATTACAACATCGAAAATTTGACCAAAACTTTAAATATTGTTTTCTTAAAAACTAAAAGTTATTTTTCAAAACGGGTTGGTTCATTGAAAAGAGGACACTTTTATTAACAGTTTGGAAAATTTTCATACTCATATTCCAAGAACTTGATTTTATACGAATTTTGAAAACGTAATCGGCGAAAATTGCAAAACTCGAAAAATTGTCGATCATTTCAAAAATTTATTTGTCAAGAACTAAAAGTGATTTTTCAAAACGGCTTGTTGCATTAAAAAGAGGATACTTTAATTAATAATTGGTGATATTTCCACAAGGATCTCTCAAGAAATTAATTTTATAGCGAATTTTGAATGTTATCGATGAAAATTGCAACATCGAAAATCTTATCAAAACTTCAAATATTGTTTTCTCAAAAACTAAAAGTTACTTTTCAAAACGGGTTAATTTATTGGAAAGAGGACACTTTTATTAACACTTTGGGAAATTTTCATACTCATATTCCAAAAAATGGATTTTATACAAATTTTTAAAACTTAATCGGCAAAAATTGCAAAATTCGAAAAAATTGTTGATCATTTCAAAAATTTATTTCTCAAAAACTAAAAGCGATTTTTCAAAACGGCTTGTTGCATTAAAAACAGGCTACTTTAATTAATAATTGGTGATATTTCCACAAAGATCCTTCAAGAAATTAATTTTATAGCGAATTTTCAAAGTTATCGATGAAAGTTGTAACATCGAAAATTTTCTCTAAACTTCAAATATTGTGTTCTCAAAAACTAAATGTTATTTTTCAAAACGAATTGGTTCATTGCAAAGAGGACACTTTTATTAACATTTTGGGAGATGTTCATACTCATATTCCAAGAAATTGATTTTATACGAATTTTTAAAACTTAATCGGCGAAAATCACAAAGTTTGAAAAAATTATCGATTACATATTTCAAAAATTTATTTCTCATGAATTAAAAGTGATGTTTCAAAACGGCTTGTTGCATTAAAAAGAGGATACTTTAATTAATAATTGATGATATTTCCACAAGGATCCTTTAAGAAATTAGTTTTATAGCGAATTTTAAAAGTTATCGATGAAAATTGCAGCATCGAAAATTTTATCAAAACTTCAAATATTGTTTTCTCAAAAACTAAAAGTTATTTTGCAAAATGGATTGGTTTATTGGAAAGAAGGAAGACACTTTTATTAACACTTTGAGAAATTTGCATACTCATATTCCAAGAAATGGATTTTATACGAATTTTTAAAACTCGTCGATTTTTTTGTTGCATTTTTATTCTTTTTTTATCTTAAAGCTGCGTATACACAAAAGAAAACATAATCATAATAACTTTATACTTTATAGCTGTATAGATTTTATATTTATTATACTATATGGAATTGTATTGAATTATTTTTTTTTTACATAAATCATTCCTTTTTAATCTTCTCCTTTTCCTTTTTATTACTCCTTTTATTATCATGTCGACTTTTTGTACCATTCTTATTCTTCTTATTTACAATTATTATCACCTGAGGTGGTTTTTGATTTTGATCAGGAATATACGGTTGAGTTGGAATAACTAATAAATTAATTAGGTCATTAAAAATATTTCGTTAAATTAAATCTTACCGTCGGGAAAAGTGTAAGTTGATGGACTATAAGATCCATCTGAAGTTGTTGGCTTAGTTGGTTTTGGTGTTTTAGTTGAGGAGGTTGTTTCATCTGGTTCCGTTGGAATCGTAGGCTCGGTTGTTGATGGTCGGGGAATCTTACTTTTTTTATAAATCCAATCTAAATATTGCGAAACGTCCGTGTAAACCCCCGGATGACCCGGTTTTGCGCAACCTTCACCAAAAGAAACAACACCTAGAAGAATGTATTTGCTATCAGGTGCTAATATCGTTAATGGACCTCCACTATCGCCCTATAAATAAAAATAATAATAAAAAAGACAAATATTAATATTATTATTTACTTGGCAAGCATCAACTTTTCCTTCTAAATACCCAGCGCAAAAAGCTCCAATTAGCGGAGTTTTTGAAGGATCTTGACCGGGATCGGTTAATGTTTTCTTACAAACATCATCAGAATAAATTAAAATCCTTGCTTCTTTAGCTAGACAAGTTATATTTCTGTCATTAAATACTTGATCTCCTAATCCGGTTATAAGACCTTCTTTTGGACGTGTGTTGGAGTTATAAACTACAAAAATCATTACTTTTTATCAAAATTCAAATTTATATTAATTTACCTTTAGTTGGAAGACAACATGGCATAAATTTATTAGTATCAACTTTTTTCTTTAACTTTAAAAGGGATATATCATAATAATCCCCCTTTTTATCGTATTTTTCATGAATCCACACTTTAGCAAGTTTTTTACGTTGTTGTGTTGGCTCGTGGGTGTTGCAAATATTATAAACACCAAAAATTGGTTTTAGGACGTTTTCTAATTTTATTTTACCAGCTCTAATTTTTAAAGTAACCAAATAATTTTATTTATTATTAAATAAACAAATAAATTTCTTACGAAGCTTGATCAAAAAAATCTTCGTAACAATGTGCAGCAGATACAATGTATTTTTCGTGTATCAAAGTACTTCCACAATAAATTTCACCCTCCCTGGTTAAAGCAACATACCAGGGATACTTAAAATACCCAACTTCAACTCCTCCAACAATTTTTTGATCCAAATTCTTTTGCTGTTTCAAAAACGTCCCATTGGGAATACCACATTTTGTTTGTGAATCTAAAAATAACATGGTTATTTTTTTTGGTGGAAAAAGTTAGTTGAAGGATTTCTCACTAATCACTCCTAAGTTTAGTAAAAAAAATAAAACTAAACGCCAATCCCACATGTTGTGTGTGGAAAAAACGTTTTTAAAGTTGGTGTGTCGTTGTTTTCCTAGCTACATTCCAACTAAAACAATAATGTATACGTATAGTTATGATAAGAATGGTATTCAAAGAATTAGGTCTCGTCATTGACATCATTTTTTTTTTATTAAAAATCTTTTCAAGTTAGATTTTATTATTCACATTTTTTAGTTGTTATAATTTCTTTTTATACTTTGCGTTTTTTATCGTTACTCAATGAATACAATGTAAAAAATTAAAAACATTCATTTTGCAACCTATTTATTGCAAGCTGTTTTAAATGCAAAGAAATGTAATTAATGTAAATGTAATTTTTTTTAATCATTTTGGCCGTTCCTTCTTTTCCTGTTATAATTTATTTATTCAAATTTATTTTCAGCTTATTAAGGATTCATTTTATTATAGAAGATCAATTCATCCTCGAGAGATGTGGCTGTCTCCTAGATACCGTGATGGATCTATATAGTAAATGAAGGACTTCGTTATTTTGGTAAAGAAAGAAATCATTCCAACTGCTATATTGAACCGTATTGTCCTCAGTTCGTCTTAGAATCTACCCTCTTTTTTCAAAGATGGTTATCACTAATCTCATCTTGAATGGAATGCTCGTATAATCATGAAAGAAAGTCATGCAAAGTTATATATGGCCATTATAAAGAGCAGCATGATAGGATCTTATACAGAACAGCATATATTCACAAATCAGTGAATTCAACATCGTTTGGCATATTCGAATTTTTAAGAATGCCATTTTGCCTCAAAAATGTATATTCAATATTGAATCCCTTTCATCTAATTATTCTTCGTCTGAAGTCGTACGAGCAGCCCAAGTCAAAGATGAGGAGTTAAACCATTTTTTACATAATCAATTTTCGAACAATCCTTCATACCAATTGTTTCTTCAAATGGTTGTGAACGCGTGAAATCTGCGCAATAAGACGATGTCGCACTTAATGTTATAGTCATGTGGGAGCAACAAATTCGCAATGCTACTTTACAAGACAGAATGCTCCTGAACAGCAACATCTGATGATAGTGTCTAATCAGGTAACCCAAAGGTACAAAGGAAATTGCAAATCACCTCGTGTACAGGGTGTCCAAATTTCGATGGGTTTGCAGGGTATCTCAGTTATTATGAAAGATAGAAAGTTACGGCTTTCGCGAACCTGACCTACTTTTTTGTGAAACTTACAATGGCGCAAACCAAATTTTCATAGCCCTCTTCGTTTTTGATATACAGGGAGTGTTTCAAAATTTACGATTTTCAGACATCTCCTATATCTCGGCTATCCGAAAACGGAAACACGGGTTCTAATAGATTTTTTCACGTAGAATCCAATGGTGCACGTAGAATTTTTCTAGTCATCACGGTTTGTGAGTTATAAAGAGTTAAGTATTTTAGAAGTTGAGTATTCAGTATTTGGGTTGTGTTTATAACTCAAAAACCGTGATGACTAGAAAAATTCTACCTGCACCATTGGATTCCACGTGAAAAAATCTATTAGAATCCGTTTTTAGTTTTTTACTGAGTTTCCGGATAGCCGAGATACAGGAGGTGTCTGAAAATCGTAAATTTCAAACACTCCCTGTATATCAAAAACGAAGGGTTATGAAAATTTGGTTTGCGCCAGTGTAAGTTTCACAAAAAAGTAGCTCAGGTTCGCGAAAGCCGCAACTTTGTAACATTCATAATAACTGAGATACCCTGCAAATCCATCGAAATTTGGACACCTGTACATTACAATTCTTAAAATTATACAGGGTGTTAATAAACAAACTTTACACACGCTGGCAGGTGATAGTAGAGATAAAAACAAGAAAAAAATCCTAATACACATAGGTCCAATACTCATTGGTTTTCGAGATATGGAATTTTAAAATTTTTATTGTCAGCTTTAAATTTGAATGCGATATCGCGTTACCATTAACGCGATAAAACAACAGCCGCAGAAACTGCATGGCAATAAACATTTTGTGACTTATTCTTATTTAAGCTAGCTTATTTTCGCAATGGTTCAATTTACATTTGCGGAATACGCCGATATGCAGAAAAAAATCCTAATACACATAGGTCCAATACTCATTTATTTTCCGAGATACGGCTTTTACAAAAAAAAAATTACAACACGCAACGCATTTAGCACACTCGTTATCGCGGAATATTTTCAAACTGTCGTCCTTCCTCTTGTAAACAAAGTTGCACTCGTTGTCGAAGATAATTACGCACTCGATTGAAAACAGTTTGATTTCTTAGTTGCTGACAACCACTACTATTCTCTGCCAAAGTTCATCTTCTGTATAAACTTCCGTGGCATAAACAATACCTTTTAAATGTCCCCAAACAAAAAAATCTATTGGCGTTAGATCAGGAGATCTTGGTGGCCACGCGACAGGTCCTCCACGACCAATCCATCTGTTTTTGAATCGTTCGTTTAAATAGTTTCTTACGTTTAGCGAATAGTGGGCTGGAGCTCCATCATGCATAAAATACATGTTTCTAATAACGTCTAATGGCACATCTTCCAGTAACTCGTTTAAATTGTCACGCAGAAAGTTCAAGTAGATTTGACCATTTAACCGATTCGGTAAACGAAATGGTCCAACTAAAAAATCACCCACAATGCCGGACCAGACATTTATCGAAAATCCAAATTGATGGTTTCTAACATGAGTTGCGTGCGGATTTT